>NW_011966900.1:23430-28848 GCF_000949405.1 Vollenhovia emeryi | reverse complement strand
GAGCGATCCTGCCTTTGCGAGGATACGGTCGGGGCGAGGGAGCCTGCCGCTTCGGAAGGGCGCAGGCCCCGCCGTCACGCTGAGAAGCGTAGACACTTGCGAGCGAGTGAGAGAGGCGGAAAGAGACCAAGGGTCTGGACGGATAAAGGTAATTATGGGGCGTCCACGGGGGTGGGTGTGGCAACGGCCATTTAGGGCCTTCCGCCATTGTGCCTCGCGTGCGCGTCGTTTCGCTGTCGTGGCGGCTGGGGAGTGCGGGACGGCCGTGATACGCCGTCTCGTCACTCTGTTCATCTTGCCCACGGTGCGGCAATTGTGTATTGGTGCTGGGGGTGCGGGGTGGCCGAGTGCGCCGCCTCGTCACTTTGCGGGCCGTGGTCCTCGATTGAGACGCGAGCCTCATCTGTACGGCGAGGGGTTGCGGTGAGGGGCCCGCCGCATCACCCTCCCACCGGGTCGACCGCGGACAAACGCGCGGTCTGACTTCCTTTCCGACAAGTCAGTGGGGCGACTTGGGTTCCGTCGCGACAGCGGGACGACGAGTGTTCCTACGGGGAAAGGGGGGGGGGTGTCGGCCTGCAACGGCGCACCGCCATTTCGCGCCTTCGTGGCCGTTTCCGGTCTCACGTAGAGACAGTTCGCGCGGGACGACGAGTGTTCCTACGGGGAAAGGGGGGGGTGTCGGCCTGCAACGGCGCACCGCCATTTCGCGCCTTCGTGGCCATTTCGGTCTCACGACGAGACATCGACCGCGCGTGGCGACAGTTTACCGCGCGTAGAGACGATTCGCCTTATGTAACGGTGACCTTGTAACATGACATCTGTATATGAGACTGCATATGATTGGCTATTGCCTGAACCCGTTAATGCAACGGGCCAGGTATTGTGGAACAAATAAATCGAGCGCTTGCTCGGGCTTTTCCCTTGACTCGCAAGGGTTTTTATGCCTCAGCAAGTGAGTTATGTATCGCGGAAATTGGTGTATGTTTTGACTGTATTCCTCTCTAAGACTGCATCCCACTTCCTTATACGAACCCGCGGCTTTGAGATTATGAGACTTATGCGCGTACCGAACGCCTGAGGCGTCCGACGATTCAAATCAGTTAGGCTTTCACCAAGCTCGGTGAAGAGAGACAAAGTTCTGTTTTCGGCCTTTCAAAAATGATTTGTGCCACCAAAAAACTTGGGCTCTTGATAAGGAATGTTCCCCATAGGCCTATTTCAACTTTTCAAAGGTCACACTCGCGGATTCCCCAAGTTTAGCACAAAACTTAATGACATTACGTTGCTCCAAATTCCGTTGTTTCATTTTGCGTAACACACAACAAAAACACAATATAACTTAATAAACACTATAAGTATAACTTAAGAGTATAACTTAATAAACAAATCTAGCAATTAAAATGCTTATTGCGAAAAATATTACCCAGCCAGGATTCGAACCTGGGACCTCCCTACAATCCGTGACGGGCGTCTTAGCCAGCTCGACCACTGGGGCTGTGATAATACTATTCGCAATAACATATATTACTTAAGATTGTTTATGCGTCTATTTCGACTTTTCAGAACAGTGCGTCCATACGGGTTGTCGACCATATACTGAACTGTCGATACGCGATTTTTTGAATTTCCCTGTCCCCTCCGTAAACAACATCTTAAGTAATATATGTTATTGCGATAATATATGTTATTGAGCTGGCTAAGACGCCCGTCACGGATTGTAGGGAGGTCCCAGGTTCGAATCCTGGCTGGGGTAATATTTTTCGCAATAAGAATTTTAATTGCCAGATATGTTCGATAAAAATCACTGATGTTGTTAATTACTGCTGGCGACTTTTAAGAGTATTCTTACTGGTTAATAAACAAACCTAAGTGGGTCATCGTTGTCAGAAGAGACAGTGTCGAAATGCAAAATGCGAATACATGTGAGCGCTGTGGTTGTTGGGCTCGAACTAATAGTCATGATTTAGGAACGATACAAGGTGATATGGCCTAAAGTGTATTGATTACAACGTCGTATATTACATTTAAATTTTCAGTGTTTGTTTGTAAGTTTATTGTGTTATCGGTCTTCTTTATGAAAAACATTTCCGCGATTTCTCTTTGTCTTCTGAAACGCTCGCTGTGTAAAGTTCTTGGTTTCGACCAATTAAACTCGTGGTTATAAATTGTACGGTGTTTGCTAACTACGGAGTGGCTATTTGCATCTTTCTTTATATCATTTTTATGTTCGTTGATTCGAGTCTGGAGGTGTCGTTTAGTTTGTCCAATGTAAGAGGCTTTGCAATCGTTGCATTCAATACAGTAGATTACTTCTGTTTTTATGTCCCAGTTTATGATCTTTACCTCTTTTTATAATTTTGCCCAATTTTTTTGGGACGGTATAGGCAATATTGAGACCTATTTTTTTCAAGTTCGTGCTAATTTTTGCAGTCAGTCCTTTGATAAAAGGGAGGATAATGCTTAATTTAGGATCAAAAATTTTTTTATTCTTGGAGGTCACGTAATCAGTAAAGGCCGTGTCTCGTCTGTTTAGTTCGTTAAATCTAATATTTATGTGTTTGTCAATGATTTTGTCAGGAAAGCAGTTATTAATTAATATTTTTTTAACTAGAGCGATGTTTTGTTTCCAATATGTATATCTTGTCAGAAAGTAAAATCGCGCGGTCAACTAAGCTAATAATGGTGTTGATCTTGTATTTAAAAGGGTGACTAGAGTGGTAGTTAATGTATCGTCCGGAAAAGGTAGGTTTTTGGTACCAGTTAGTCAAGATCTTATTATTGTCATTTTTGGTAAGAGTCACATCAAGAAACGGATTGGAGTTATTTAATTCTATTTCATAAGTGAATTTCAGTCGTGGATGATAGTTGTTCGAGATCGTCACTTATGTTAAACATGATTCTTAAATTATCTTAATGCATGTATTCCATATGTCGACCGTGTATAGAATACGCAAGAAAAACAACATTGTTTCAATTTAATCAAATACAAAATGAATAATACAGAAACTACCGAGACTCCAGCCGTGGCCGCTGACGGCAAGGACATGATGGATCCAATGTACAGGCTCCAGAAGCTCCGAGCCCTCGAAGCACAGAACAAAATGACCTTCCCGCCGAATCCACCGTGAATGATTAAGCATAAGTATGTTAGTTAGGTAAGCGGGACACGATACATATATACATGTATGTGTAAGGTGAGCATATTGTGTCCGACTTATTTATTCGTATCTTTTGAAATGTTCAATCTGTCGGGATTTCTTTGGTGATGCGGAAAAGAAAACGGCCTAATATAGTTTTCCTTTGAGATATATTTGTATAGCTTGCAGCTTCTCGTTACACAGACAGAACTGAACTAGACTAGGGCGCTGGGTGGGGGAGCAGGCCCGCGCTCTATAGGAGAAAAGGTTGCACCGAGTAGTGCTGCCAACTTTTATATTCCAACACTCCCTTCCGAGGTCAACCTATTCTCTGATATTTAAAAATTACAAGGTAGATTCATATGAATCTTATCGTCCAACGAAAATAAAAACTATAGTTAGATATAAATATGTTCTAACTTTGCAGACGATTTTCTAAAACTAATTTCGCATAACAAAATTTTCCTTGAAACCCAATCGCAGTTACATATGTTGCAATCATAAGAAGGTTTTATAAACTGATTTAGCATAATCAACCATAAGTAATTTTGATAACCCAAACAAAACGAGAAAAAAAAACTAAGTGTTATTCAGCTGCCCTTGTACGGATTCTTCGTTCAGTTTCCTGCAACAAGCCAAGGATCGTATTAATTATTAGTACTCGCTTGAACTGATCGTTTTTATTTATTTATCTATTTATTTTATTTTACACTCGTTCGTAATTCAATATTTTATCGCGCATCAAGGTATGAGTTTCATAGCATAACGCTTTTGTCATTATGTCTGCCCACTGTTCTTTTGTTGATACCCATTTTATTTCTACTCTGTTTTCTTTTATACATTCCTTGACATAGTGTTCCTTGATTTCTGTCATGTGTCTTAGTTTGTTCCCCCCACTCGTTTTTGCACACGTTTCCGCTGCCTTGTTATCACACATCAATGAGGCAGGGAGAAAACTCTCGTTCAATATCCGATTCAATGATTTATTTGTCGATACAATCTCTTGACATGCATAGCTCATAGCGACATATTCGGCCTGGCATGTAGACAAGGCTACATAACTTTGTTTTTGAGTTTTCCATGCAATCTTATCACCAAATAGTCGGATGATATACCCACACGTAGAAATCGAGTGTTTGCAGTCAGCAAAACTAGCGTCTGAATAGGCCTGTAAATCATTACGTCGGCCATAGTAGTTCAGACCTACTGTCATTGTACCTTTTAAATATCTGAACACTCGTTTAGCCATTTGCCATTCGTATTCTGTTGGATTAGTTTGATGCCTACTCAAGATATTTACTGAGTATGCTATATCAGGTCTTGTTGCACCTGCAAGATACAGCAGACTTCCTATTGCTTCCCGGTAAGGAGCATCCATAGTCATTTCATTGATCGTGGTTTCTTGTCCTCGGAACTCATCGTTATTTTCCTTTTCGCGCTGTTTGCGTTCTTTATTCTGAACTTGTTTTGTGACCATTGGTGTGTTCTGTGGACACGCGTTTTCAAAGCCAAATTTAATCAGGATTCGATTTAAATATTTTTCCTGTGTAATCTTCAATCTCCTAGATTTCCGATCGCGTTTGATTTCTAATCCCAAAAATTCTTTAGGTTCACCAAGGTCTAAAATTTCAAAAGCTTGCTTCAATTCAGTTTTAATTTCAATCAACTTATCTTTATCGTTACTCGCGATAAGCATATCATCTACGTACAATACCAGCAACGCCATTTTTCCTTCAGAATGCCAAGTGAAAAGACACGGATCGTGATCGTCGCTTATTAATCCTAAGGAATTTGCTACTTCCGTGAATTTCTTATTCCATCGTTTTGGACTAATCCTGAGACCATAAAGTGCCTTTTTCAATTTACAGACTTTCTTTTCTCGCGTTTCATTCGTAACCTTTAACCCTTTAGGAATTTCCATGAATATGTCTTCATCTATTGTCCCGTTCAAGAATGCGGTTTTAACGTCAAGCTGACACACATCAAGATCAAGATAATTTATAATAGACAAAACTGTCCTAACTAAGACTAGTCTTGAAACTGGGGCATATGTCTCCTTCAAATCGTAAATGTTTCTATCCTTAAAACCCCTTATTACCAGTCGTGCTTTAAATTTTATGTTACCATTTGATTCTGTTTTCCGTTTGAACACCCATTTTGAATCAATTATATTCGGTCGTTTGACAGACCCGTCATTGGGTGGGCGATCTACTAATACCCATACCTTGTTCTTGTCCATTGAATTGATTTCATCTTCAATCGCTATATTCCAATTTTC
>NW_011966900.1:8055-12794 GCF_000949405.1 Vollenhovia emeryi | reverse complement strand
CTAAGGGGGGCTATAGCCCCGGGCCTCACTTATTAGGGGGCCTCACCCGAGAGAGCACCATTCAAGAATACTTTTTAAACGCTAATGCAAGATCTTCTAGAAGATCTCGCTATTATAATCTTTCTTCCCGAAAGGCGCTTCTAGTTTTAATGAAGCAGTTAAGATTAAACTGTCGGCTTATTGTTAAGTTTTTTTTATGACACCAGAGGTGCTTGACTCATACGTTTATTCTCTTTTTTACATTTCTCGATAAACGAGAATGTTGCGTTCAGAGATTGGGACTAACGAGATCATCAATCAATCAACCCTTTTCCCTCACGCAAGTATTGTATTATAGTTGCGCCAACTATTTGCCAATAATTTGAAATACAAAATGAGCTATGTCTATACTACAGTTTGGGTATTTCTATTTTAAGAAATCCATCGTAAAAATAAATTTTCTGTTAAAAATAAAACAATTTACCAAAGAAAATATGTAAATGTATAAAAATTGAATACCCAAACTTTGTGTATTGAACTATATTAACTATATAATTATATTATAACTATAGTTTTTTTACACAAAATAATTTCTAAATAACATAAAAAATGTACCTACTTTTACTTAAAAAAATGTATGTTACATCTGATGATAAAAACACAGACTTTTTAACTCTGTATTATTTCAAATTTCTCATTATAAATATCTCATTATCAATAAGCCATAATAGATTTTTTTTTAAATAAAAATTAGGTATTCTAAATCAGTCAATCGAGATATACTTTTTTCGAGATATACGAAATATGAAAATAGAAATGAAAATAAGAACTTTATTGTTACATTCGACTTCGACGATTAAATATTCTAAATGATTTTCGAGCACAATGCTGGCTGAGATAATTTTTTTCATCGTAATTACTTTACAATCTTTCGAAAAAAGAAAGAAATTTCTTTCGTCTCCTCTTTAAACACATGAAATCAGACATGATTTCGAAGTTAAATACAGTTTTAGCTAAATGCAAAATTTCAATTAAACAATCATTAGAAGCAAATGGCATCTTAAAATAGTATTATTCCAACAAGCGAAAAGTGCAACAGTGCTATACGTGTGTTAGCGCGTGTCGCTGCGTCGCCGCGTCGGTCAACACTTGTATTGATTCGCGGAAAAACAAGGAGACCACGCGATGGCGATTTTCAATTTTATCAGTCGCGCCGCGCGACTGTGTGTGTGTGTGTGTGTGTGTGTAGACTGCAAACAGAAACGATCGTGCGTGATATCGCTTTCTTCTTCACGACTTTGTCGAAGCTGTATATTCAAGCGGAAAGTGTGCATATTATTGCTTAATTCCTTTTGTTGTGTGAAATTTCAAAATGTCGAGAAGATTTGATAGTGGAGCTCAAAAAAGGAAGCTGAAAAAAGAGAGAGAAAAGTTTCAAAATAAACTTCCGAAATTGACAGGATATTTTTCGTCAAATCAATCAAACTCGCAATCAAATGAGCAAGGACAATATACCCAAAATGTGGACTATGAAAACGAAAATATCGAAAACTACCCTACTTATAATGAAATTAAGACTGGAAATGAAGATATCGTTTCAACTGAAACTAGTCATACAGATAAAACTGAAGGTTCTTCAGTCATAACGACGGAAACGAATGCAGGTTATGCAGGTATATTTTCACAATTGATTAACTATTCCTAAGATAATGGACACAACAAAATCATATATTTGTATTATTTAAAGAAGATATTATTTATATTTTTATATTTAAAAAAGAAAAGTTTATTTTTCGTATAAAGATATAACCAAATCTGTAAGTATATATTATTTATTATACATATATGTTTCAAAGTAAGTAGGGTAACTAGGCGGTTTCTAACTCATGCGCGTGTTCTGACTCATGCGCGTGTTCTGGCGAGGGGACCGCGGGAGGGGGTCCGCGGCGGTCCACATCTAACAGATATCGCCAGAGATGTTTATACGCAATGGATACCCTTTATTAGCGCCGACACCCGGCTGCGTATTACATCGAATTCTAATGAAAAACTAAAGCTAGCAGTTCACGATCGACAAGTTGGTTTTTTTGGAAGCACTCGCTAGCGCGTATTATTTTCGATACATTTCTATTATCCGATACAGTGGACGCAATATTAGAAAAATTGTATGATTCCAGCCGTATGAGCATGTCGTTATTAAGCATGCTAAATTGCACCGTCAGCGGTCCAACAGCAATAGAATATCCCCCCTCGCTCCGCACTCCCCTTGGAGCTCCTGGGTTAGAACCCGCCTCTCTATACTACTAAAGTATTTTTATTTTTACTTTTAGATGTCTTACAAAAAGATCCTGCTTTATGGCCACTGAAATTAGACGAAAATCAGCGTGAAAAATATATAAATGCAGGATACTCAATTTTCCAGAATAAGAACTCTACTTTTAAGTCTTCAAAACGAGAGTACTTAAAACAAAATAGATATTTTTCTCTTAAGTATTTTCAAAGACAATTGAAAAATGGCGAACGATGTGATCGAAAATGGTTGATGTTTTCTGAATCCACTGGAAACGTATTTTGCTACGTTTGCAAACTGTTTTCAAAGGATCATGAAAATGTGTTTGTGAAGAATGGATTCTCTAATTGGAAAAAAGCCGACGAAACGATTTTCAGTCATGAAAATAACAAAGAGCATAATCGATGTACGGTGGATTACATTAATTTTATGCAAAAAAATGCACACGTCGATAAAGATATGTTTAATAAAATGCAATCCGAGATTAAATATTGGACGGAAGTATTAAAAAGAATTCTCGCCGCTATCCGATTTTTATCCGAAAGAGGTCTTTCATTTCGTGGCACTAATGAAGTGATTGGATCATCAGATAATGGGAATTATTTAGGCATATTAGAACTGATCGCTGAATTTGATCCTTTTTTGAAACAGCATATAAATATGTATGCAAATAAAGGTAGGGGGAACGTTTCCTACTTATCAAAAACTATTTGCGAAGAATTTATTGAATTATTGTCTAGAAGGGTTCTAACGCAGATTAAAAACGAGATCAAAGAATCTAAGTATTGGGGTCTCGTTGTCGATTCCACTCCAGACATTTCGCACGTAGATCAACTATCTGTGATATTTCGGTATTATTTCAATGGTCATATTCATGAACGATTCTTTTGTTTCTTACAAATTACAAGCCATAAAGGCAAATCATTGAGTACCGAAATATTACAGTTACTTGAAGAACACGATATAAATATAGCTGACTGTCGAGCGCAAACGTATGATAATGCCAGTAATATGTCTGGCAAATACTCCGGCCTACAAAGTTGTTTAAAAGAACAAAATAAATTGGCATTCTACGTCCCTTGTGTTGCTCATTCTTTAAATTTGGTCGGAGAATGTAGCGTTGATGAATGCATTTATTCTAAAAATTATTTTGGTCTTTTGCAACGACTGTATTCATTTTTTGGCGCTTCAACGCATAGATGGAATGTGTTAAAAAATCAAAATAACTCAAAACTGACAAGTTTATCAGCTACCCGATGGTCGTGTAGAGCTGATGCTTCCAAAAATTTGATTGAGAATTTCGACGGAATTTATGAAGCTCTGTCTTCCATAGCGGAAGATAAAGACCAAAAGTCGGACACTCGACACGAAGCTACATCTTTGTTAAACAGCATGATCAAACTTGAAAATGTATTTATGGCTGTATTTTGGCATCGTATTCTCAACCGATTTAATATCGTTAGCAAGTTTCTTCAACAAGTTGAAATAGATTTGAATACAGCTAGTAACATGCTTTTTTCGTTGATCGAATTTGTGAAAAATTTGCGAGACGAGTTTTCAAAACTAGAAAGCGAATCAAAAGAACTTAGTCAATTTGTCAATCAAGAATATTCTAACGCAGATAAAAGAAGAAAAACAAAAAAGCTATGCAACGGTGGGAAAGAAATGGAAACATTAGAAAAATCTGACAAATTTCGAATCGAAAACTTTTACACAATTATCGATAAACTTATAATTGAACTACAGAAACGGAGCGAAGCTTATAGCCAAATAACAGGGTTGTTTGGGTTTCTCACAAAACTATTAAATATTAGCCGCGCTGAGATGCAAGTAAGCACTAAAAATCTTGTGGAGGTTTACTTTCAAGACTTGGAAGAACAATTGATGGATGAATTGGAACAATTCATACCGCTACTAAAATTACAACCTGAGGGTTTTTTCTCAAATCGAAACGGAAAAAATGATGATCTGTTAAATCCCTTAAAAGTTTTGAATTGGATAATCAATAGCGATATGATTGATGTTTTTCCAAACGTTTGTATCGCGTATCGTTTATTTTTGACTACTCCTGTCGCAAATTGTGAGGCCGAAAGGTCGTTTTCGGTTCTAAAAAGAATAAAAAATTTGTACAGAACGACGATGCTTGATAGTCGTCTATCATCTTTGGCGAGGTTAGCTATCGAAACAGAGTTGCTGAGAACTCTGAATTTCGACGACGTTATTAGAGAATTTGCGGAGAAAAAATGTCGAAAGAAACATTTGTAAATAAACTAAATGTGTTTAAAATTTCACTTTTATTTTATTGCTAGCATGTATTTTTATAAAAGCTTTATGAAAAAAAGAAAATTGTTTTCTACACCTTTTGTACAAAGAGGGGCGTACAAAGTTTGCCCCCCCCCCCCCGCTTTTTTAATAAAGGGCCTCCACGGAGTCAATAGCCCCGGGCCTCAAAAACGTTAATCCGGCCTTG
>NW_011966900.1:4451-8007 GCF_000949405.1 Vollenhovia emeryi | reverse complement strand
TCCTAGGTGGGATATTCTCCACGTAGTCTGATGGAGACAGGACGGTACGCGGCGTGAGAGGCCTTGAGCGCTTCGGTGTCTCACAGATAGGAACGGGCGAAGGTGTCCGCGGGGTGCTAGGCCTCTTGAAGAGAGTTGGAGACGGAGTCCGCGGAGTAGGAGAAGGAGTCCGAGGATCTGGAGACGGCGTTCGAGGAGCAGGAGGCGGAGTCCGTGGGTCTGGAGAGGGAGCCCGTAGAGTCGGAGAGGGAGTTTGTGGGACCGGTATCTTTTCCGACTCGGCGTGCGTTCGTCGTCGCTTTAGATACTGGTCCAGAGGTATCGGCCGTGTCTTCCTCTGGACCGGTAGCCAGTCGTCCTGTTTCGGCGGTGTTGGCCTTTCGGACTTCCACTGGCGTGACCGCTTGCTCCTGGAATCAGTGTCTATAAAGAAGGTACAAAGTTAGTTCTCGATATGCTACTTCGAGTCTATGCGTTTTACGCAGATTTCCACTCACGGTGCAGCGATTTACGCTTTGCTGGCGAAACCATGGCGCCTTGAAGAAACAGCGATCTAGCGCTTGCTGTGCGGCTCGGGCGCACGAGTAGAGCGACTTGGCGCTTTGGAAATCGAAGTGGAGCGACTCGGCGCTTTATGTTCCCGAAGGAGAGCGACTTAGCGCTTTATCGAAGTAGAGCGACTCAGCGCTTTATCGAAGTAGAGCGACTCAGCGCTTGTATTCCCGAAGGAGAGCGTCTCAGCGCTTGTATTCCCGAAGGAGAGCGACTAAGCGCTTATATCGTCGAAGTAGAGCGACTCAGCGCTTGTATTCCCGAAGGAGAGCGTCTCAGCGCTTGTATTCCCGAAGGAGAGCGACTAAGCGCTTATATCGTCGAAGTAGAGCGACTAAGCGCTTTATATTGCGTCCAGGGCGCAAGAGACAGCGGCTAGCGCTTGTACGTGGCGACTGAGCGCCGAAGTGAAGTGAAAATGCTCGCATTTTCCTCCCTTATATCCTGGTACTCACCAAATCTTACTCCCGAGAGACTGCGCGGCGTAGCGGCGGCGCCGCGAACTAGCGCGGCCGCTCCGCGTGGGGCTAGCGCCAGGCGCTTACGTTGGGGGCCGGGCGCCCTGTGCTACGCGTCAGGTGCGCGTGACCGCGTGGTCGCAGGGGGGCCCGGCGCCTGTGGCTGCCGTAGGCCGCCACAAGATGCATGAATTGGATCGATATTGCGTATTAGTTTTCGACGAGATTTCATTAAGTCACGGTTTTCACTACGAAGCACATAAACAACAAATTTCAGGTTTTGAAGACTTGGGTGAGTTGGGTCGAACTTGTAGGGCAGCAAATCATGCTCTTGTTTTAATGATACGTGGTCTAAGAAAATCATAGAAGCAAGTAATTGCTTATTACTTCACTACTAATACAATATCGAGCGATAATCTAAAACGTATCTTAATAAATGCTATTGGGCAATTACAAGAGATTGGGCTGAAAGTAAAAGCAGTTGTTTGCGACCAGGGTTCAACTCAGAGAAAAGCTTTATCTGAATTGTGCATCGAAAATAAAACGGATCCAACTTGTTATACGTTTGTCGTTAAGTCTCAAACCATAGTAATTATTTATGATGTTCCTCATTTATTAAAATGCACTCGAAACGCTTTGCTCCGGTGTAAAATTAGATTTGCAGAAAATAAAGTAGCTAAATTTCAATACGTTAGAAATGCTTTTGATGTTGAACAAAATTTTCCATTTAAACTTCTTTATAAATTGAAGAAATGTGATTTTAATTTTCAAGACTCTTTTGTTAAAATGAGGGTAAAAACTGCAGCGCGTCAGTTGAGTCATACTGTTGCTGCAGCTATTCATTCTTTTAGTGTTTCCAATGTTAACGGATTGTTTCCAGTTGAATCGATACAAACGGCTGAATTCGTACAACTTATTGATGATCTTTTCGATTCTTTAAATGGTTCAACAATAAATCCAGATGATGGCACAAAGTACAGATGCTGCTTACAAGATGACTCAGCTCACTTAGAGTTATATAGCACTTTACTATCAAAAATAAGTAAATGGAAATTATTCGATTTAACTACCGGAAAAGATGTCACAAATCAATATCACTTCATGAAAGGTTGGATGATAACAATCCGATCGGTCATATATTTGTGGCATCAATTAAAAGCTCTTGGTTTCAAATTTTTAAATATGAGGAATCTAAATCAAGATCCAGTAGAAAATCTGTTTTGTCAAATTCGTCAACATGGAATTTCGAATTCTAATCCCACCTGTCATCAATTTATAGCTGCCTTAAAAACCGTAATATTAAATAACCTCATCGCACCAGTTTCCAAATCTGCGAATTGTGAAAACGATAATTGTGAAAATTTGAACAATTTTCAAAAATTTTTAAGTAATACTCATCAAAGCTTTAAGGACGGCGATAGGGAACCATTAGACAATAGTAGTGACTGTAATCTTCAATGGGTCGAGTTCGAAAAATTAAACACTGATGCCTCTCAAGCTCTTTCTTACGTGTCGGGTTATCTTGTGAAAAGGCTAAAACTTCCTGATGAAAATTGTTCAAAATGTCAAACTGACTTGTTTTGTATACAACAAGAACAACATCACGTGTACACGGTTTTTAAGGAATATTCTGAAAAAGATTCATTAACGTATCCTAGTAATCAGGTGATTACGTTACTGCATAACATACACAATAGATTATATCACTTTTGTGATAAATTCGGACATCTTTTAGACTTAGAATCAGCTTTTAAAAAAGTTTTTTTTTCAAACTACAACAGTGAATTCTGTAGTAATCATCGATGTGATAATATGATCGTCGAAAATAGTATATCATTTTTAATACATAAGTATGTTAAAGATAAGAAAAAAACCGATAAAATTAACTTCGGGCCATTACGAAAAAACCAAACAATTTAAATCATTGTAATTTATAATATTTTCATTTTCCGTTTCATTCGCTTACATTTTTAGTTTATATATACCTCCAACAACTTCCTCCAATTAATATCTTATTAATTATTATAACCAAGTTTTGTTAAAATATGTTAAGTACAAGTTAAAATATGTTATGTACAAGTTAAAATATGTATTCATTTCTGTTTTGAAATAAAAATACATTTCATGTTATATATTAATTAATGTGTTTTGTGCATTCCCTCATTTATTGACAAAAATGACACTACTACATTTAGACTGCGTTCAGACATTCACTGCCAGTACTGAAAATCTATGGCGTACGGGATATACAGGGTGCTACGCAAGACTTTGACTTCCGGTCATGGGAAGGTAGAGGGGACTAAGACAAACAGAAAAGTATTGTACTATTTTGCGCTTGGACGAATAGTTATCGAGATACGAAATTTTAAAAATCGCCGTATTAGCCCAACCTGCTGGCGAATGTAAGCGCGCGGCGAGATGCGTCGGCCTAGCGGCCCCGCTCGAGGCGGTGTTCGGCGAGGAATAGAATGGCGGTGCGGGGCGAGGAGTAGGGAGGCGAGGCGCGCCGCTGCCCGTCCGCCGCTTACGCGACCGCTCGCACGTCT
>NW_011966900.1:0-3890 GCF_000949405.1 Vollenhovia emeryi | reverse complement strand
AACCCAATCTACTATAATCTTTGGGGTCGTCCATATCAAATCAAACACCCTGTATACATATACGTGGATATACTTATATATATAGATAGAATCACGTAGTACTAAGGCCAGGCCACTAGGTGTCGTGTCGATCGTATATGTTTCCAACATTTAACATGGGGCTTGCACTTCTCATAGTATATGTTCTTTGGTGCCTCCGTGAAGAGTGCGAGAATGAGCATCCTTGATTACAAGAGAAGTTAGAGGAGACCGTCGTGGTAGAATTATGGGATGTTTGGATTCTACGTCAATCTTAGCATGATGGAGACGCCCACCGACTCTCAATATGCCTTCTCGGTCAATAAAGGGGATGAGCCGCACCAACGCATTCGAACGAGGCAAAACTTCTCCCTGTGTAAGAATTCGGATTTCGTTTAGGAACCATGATTGCTGAACAACCTTAGACCAAAATAAACGAGCTTGGCAGATTTCTTCAGGAGTTAATGGTGCAGCTATCGATACGTTTGCTGTTTGCTTTAATCGTGAAATAAACCTACGACAAAGAGCAGTGATTCTTAAAAGTTTGATTAGAGAGGAATGTTTATCGAGAAGATCCCAATACGAAGCCGGTTGTACTACGGCAATAGTGGCCTGATTTGGACGCATTTCGTTATCGGCATCCGGAGAAGAGAAAGCAGCAGCAGTAGGCCATGTAGTGGTTGGGCCACGCAGCCATTCGGGTCCATTCCACCAAAGATTATGAGTGGCTAGTTGACTTGGGCGCAGTCCACGAGATGCACAATCTGCCGGGTTTTCTTTACCGGAAATAAAATGCCACGAGCTGTTTGGCAAAAGCTCTTGAATTGCGTAGACTCGGTTTCTAACGAAATCTTTCCATCTAGATGGGTGGGTAGTGAGCCAAGTGAGTGCTACGGAAGAGTCAGTCCATAAAAATAACGGAGCTTCTAACAAATCAAGAGTATTTTGTACATGAACAACGAGACGAGCCAACAACAAAGCTGCGCTCAACTCCAACCGTGGGATTGTAATTCGCTTGAGAGGTGCCACTTTTGTCTTTGCACATATTAAACGTACAAGATATTCATTGCCCGCAGTATTTATTCGAATAAACACCGCTGCGGCCATCGCTAGATTGGAGGCGTCTGAGAATCCGTGGATTTCTACCAATGAACTTGACTGAATTGGTCCAAGCTAGAGTCCCTGTAGTAAGAGTCTGGCAAGAAATATTCTCCGTTTGATTGGTTTGACGCAAAATGGCGGAACCAATAAGGTGTCTCGAATCTGTACTCTGAACGCGGGATTATTATTATTATTATTATTTGGTTACCTTTGATCTGTTCGTTATCGCTGCATTACTGCACTAGTGCAATTAACTAACTGCACTAGTGCAGTAATGCAGCGATAACGAACAGACCAGACGCCATTTTGCGTCAACCCTTGCCAGACTCTTACTACAGGGACTCTAGTCCAAGCCATCTCGGTATCGTCAGCTGTTCAAGTCCGTTAAATCTCGCCGAAAACTGAACCATCGCTGTTGTATATCCGAAGGAAGCGCGTCATCTCAACCGGATTTCAGCAACCAGAGTTCCTGCATGATAATTTTCCCTCTAATTATTATCAGTGCCACGAGACCCAGAGGATCGTATACTTTGGAAAGGTCTGATAAAATAATCCTCTTCGATAATTTGTCCGTATGTAAAGGCTGCCCATAGAAAATGAAAATATCTGATTCCAGCTTCCACACGAGACCCAAGACCTTGACCGGTGACAAATTGATATCAACCACAGGAGAATTATTAGAGTCGGACGTTAGAGTACAAGGTAACAACTCTGGTCGATTTCCACTCCATTTTCGAAGAGAAAACTCCCCCAATTTACACAGCTCGTTGACTTGATGAGCAATCTCCTTTGCTTCATCAATAGTGTCTGCCCCACCGAATATATCATCTACATAACGACCTTTAGTCATAGGAAGTATCGCCTTTGGAAATTTCGGACCATCATCGTGGACGAGTTGTTGTAAGCAACGTAAAGCGAGAAAGGGTGCACACGATAGTCCGTACGTAACCGTGGTCAAGCAGAAGTCAACAGGTTGTTGATCCGGTCCGAACCAAATAATTCTCTGATAATTCCAGTCTTCCGGATGGACCGCTATCTGTCGAAACATTTTCTCTATATCGGCAGAAAAAAGATATCGGTGTATGCGGAGCCACAATAGAATGTCAGCAATATCCGTCTGAAGCTTCGCGCCTGAGTGCAGAATCTCGTTGAGAGAAACTCCACTACTCGTGCGACTAGAGCCATTAAAGACGACTCGGATCTTCGAATTATCCCCTTCTTGTTTGAGAATCCCATGATGTGGCAAATAATAAATATTGGCAAAATTATCAGGAAGAGTTGCTTCTACCATGTGACCAAGCGCTCGATATTCTTGAATAAAATTTTCGTACAGGCGTTTATATGGTAAATCAGATGAAAGACGCTTCGTGATTCTCCATAGACAGCGGAGGGCGGTCTCCCTCGAATCTCCCAGTAAACTAGAAGGTGATTTCAAAGGAAGCCGAACAATAAAGCGACCTGACGGGTTACGTGTGTGCGTAGATAAAAAATGATTTTCACAATCCACTTCGTCTGGGCTTAGTGACGCACTGATAGAAGAAGGTAAATCCTCCTGTGTCCAAAATCTAGCTAGCAAATTGTGCAAATCTTGGTCGGTGGAACAATGAAAATCGATGGCTTCGCTAGAATTATCGTTTAAAGAACCAGACGGACCGGAAAGGATCCAACCAAAAATGGTTTTCTGGGCTATAGGCTCGTGTTGATTTGCCTTGATCAAACCCTTCAAAATTATGGAACCGTAATTATCTGAACCGATAATGATATCCACAGGACCACAACGATAGAATTCTGGATCTGCGAGAGGCAGATTTTTAATATGAGGCCATGAACGAGAACTCACTGGAAAAGAAGGCAACTTAACTAAGAGGCGAGATAAAACGAATGTGTTAAACGTACACGAAGACAACTTATCATGTAAAGAACGAAGACGAAGAGTTACGAGACCACGGGTCTTTCCAAAATGAGAACCTCCTATCCCCACGAGTGGTATAGCTGCAGCTCTTCTTGGTAGTTTCAAACGATCCACTACCTCCTCAGAAACAAAAGAAAGCTCTGACCCTTGGTCAATAAGTAAACGCACAGGATAAGTGGCTCTATTTTCGTGTTGTATAACTGCACGACTCGTGGCAAGAAAGATTTGTCTTCGTGGTAACGAAGAGAACCCCTGGTGATGTGCACAGGTAGTCATGCTGAGGCAGAAGCAGGCGCATCTTTACAGACTGGTTTGGACTCTACCGTTAAAGGCGCAACAATATCGCTCGTGGTGTTCGCTGAGGCATCATGGAGAGCGGTGTGATGACGTTTCCCACATTTCTGACAACGTCTGGTACTTTGGCACTGTCGAAATGCGTGCAATCCTAAACAATTAAAACATCGCCGTTTTGAAACGACAATATCTCGACGCTGACGGACCGATTTCGCCTGAAAAGTTGGACAACTGCCGAGGTAATGAGTAGCCTTACACAGGGGGCACGATGACTCCTTACTAGATCCTCCTTACTAGACGAAGTAGTAGACGTATGAGCTGCTAAATTAGAATGGTAAGTATTTTTATTCCGCTTGCTGTGCTCCTTCTTGGAAATTGCAGAAGTTTGTAACGACAAATTCTCCATAGCTCTCGATCAGCCGTTAAGAAATTCTTCGAACTGAGCGAATGTTGGATAGGAAGTCATAGGGATTAAAAGGAGTTCCCAAGCTTCGCAAGAATCCGCATCCAAAAGTTTGACCAGAAGACTCAAAAGCAATGGGTCCCAATCATAGTGTAAGGATTA
>NW_011966899.1:32173-47981 GCF_000949405.1 Vollenhovia emeryi | reverse complement strand
GATGAATGATTAATTCATTCAGACTCTCATTAGAAGATTGATTAGAATCCGAATCCATATTAAAGAGATCCGTATCCACATATAACCTACGAGCGATTATGAGGGTTATGTTTGGCGGTTACCGTCTTGCCGCTGCGGCAAAATCAAGAAATTTTGATTTTAACGCAAGGTTGACGCAGGCGACTTGCGGCAGTTTTCTGATTGGTCCATATATCTGCCGCACGGCGTTGCCGCAGCTCAACGCACCTATGGAGTCTTAGCTTTACCTTTGCCCATCTCGAGAACAAGGAAGGAGATATATTCTCTATCTCATGTTTTGGACAGATCTGGCATCACTATTCCCCTTCCAGGTATATATGTTCTAAGGGGCTGACTAATAAGCGTGACTTCAATAAGTGAGACACCCCCACCACCGAAGTTGCAAGACCTGGGGGTCTATTACGGTTCTCGGATTGGGTGAAAATGACGAAAGTGAGCGGCTCTGTCTCTTACTAAAGGGACAGTTAGAAAGAGACAAAGCTACTCACTTTCGTCATTTTCACCCAATCCGAGAACCGTAATAGACCCCCTGTATGTAAGACCGTGGTGCCGACAGAGAGTGCCCATACTGGTTATACTGTGGTTATACTGTGTATCTACTGCGCATCCATTGTTAAAAGAACGAAAATCTGCGCTACAGTCGACTGCGTAGTCGTGCTAAACGAATGAATTACTGCAAAAATTGCTGTATCCGATGCTTAAAAGAACGCACCATTCGCGTCACATGTCCCAATGGCCGCGTTCAGCAGACACAACTCTTGAGTAAGCGCGACACTGGAACACTCGAGTTTCCGAATGCAGCCCTAGTAGGAGAAGTTTGTTGGAAAATCATACATATATATATGATTTTATATACAGTACTATATACAATATATGGGAAAAATACGAGGATGAGAGGGAGGAAGCACCTGTTTTCGGACATGCTGATTGGCTGTAGGATAGAGACGTTCACGTGTCTTTAGAAATTCCCTATTTTGTAAACCAATCGCTTGGAAAACTTGTCATACGATAAATTAAATACCCTAGGAGCCTTTAATGCCACGTGCTTACAGCTCACCAGTCTTACCACAGCATGTGCTGCATGTGCATTCCATTCCATCAGCTCCACGTTTGCTCGTTTACCGTTCGTGGTTGATATGTGTGAATAAATATAGATTTCTCTGAACAATCTCTTATATTATTTACCATATAAACGCCAGGATGCAGGTCTCCGCTCCGAATAATATAAAGATTTACAATCTTAGCGCTGGAAAATCTCTCCCTGAGGTAAAAACTTGTTTACACACGTCGATCGTTTAGGTTAAGTGTAACATTTTAATGTGCGTTGTCTGATTTTTTCCAGTGGCTGTCGGAACGAAAAAGAAGAAGTTTATCGAAGAAGAATGTCGGTAAGCATTACATCGACGTATGAGAAGTAATGACAAATATTCCGTTCGCGGGTCCGCGTTTAGATTTTGATGAGTTTAAGTTCATTGCTTTTTTTTTACGAGAACCAAGATTTAAAAATCGTTGATACCGGCATTGCGAAAAGTGAGTTACCATTTAAACAGTGAGGCTTTCCAAGTCACAAACTTCGTCGTCGAAGCAATACCGAGGTATAAAAAGTATATAAGTGACTAATAACAATTTATGCATCTCCGTTTGTAAAATAAACAAAATGCCAAATAGCGATTAATTAACTAATTAATTTGTCTTGACTTGAGGTTATTTTAATAATTACTTCTTTTGTAATATTGAGAGACAATTTTGCATATTTTCCTTGCAAAAAAGTTGGAGGAGTATATTTTTTAATTTAAATAGAGATCCGAGAATAAATTATGGCTCTTGCTTTCTCACATCTTTGTTCTTTTTGCAAAAAAGAAAAAATAGAGGAAATCCCCTATTATGAGGCAGGCTCCTAATATGGGATAGCGGAGATTCTGCTAAATTAATTAATTAGCGTCAGCTGTTGATGCCACCATGAATTTATTGCCCTTGGAGTAAATTCTGTTTAGTGAAAAATTGATTGTTTGCTCTGTCAGTGCTCAAGCTAAGTTCACGTATAGCCAACACTGACATAATATTTTTGGACTGTAATGACTATCCTCTCAACACCACCATAATACATGTGATTCTATGTACACGACTACCACAGTTATGATCGCTTGAAAAGGACCAAAACCCATGGTCGAAACGTCGCGACACTAAACCATTAAAATTGCCAGATATGGTCAACCAAATTTGATGTTGTTAATTTTTGCTGGCGACCCTGAAGAATTTCTGATCAGTTTGATTGTTTGATCGTGTAATTGTTACGAAAAAGATTTGTGATTGAATTTGGACGTGGAAAACCTATTATCTCACATTAGAACCCTAGCTCCTAATAGAGGACTTTTCTCTGTATTTCTTATCAAAATCTAAAAGAGATCTGCGAACAATATCATGGCTCTTCCTTACCCCAAATATATTCAAGACTAGAATATAATAAATTCTAATTGTTATTAATTTCTACTAATATCATTATTAATATTTAATGCTGTTATTTGTCGCTAGACATACGACGACGTATCGAGCTTATACAAGACTTCGACATGCCTGGCTTAAGCTCATCTATTAGAGTTTCTAAAGACGAGCAGTACATACTTGCGACAGGGATCTATAAGCCGCGCGTCAAGTGTTTCGACGTACATAATTTGGCGTTGAAATTCGAGAGGTGTTTCGATTCCGAAGTAGTGACTTTTGAAGTAATATCAGACGACTATAGCAAGGTAAGTATGATTGTTAGATAAAGGTCTACAAACAGTTTGTACGAGGTACAGAAACCTTGTCTATTGTATCGCGAGGTTTCGTCTGTTGATGATTATTAAAATAATGTCTGTTTTTACGAATCGATTTGGAAGTAATTTTATTAATCTCGTGCTCTTTCAGATAATATTTCTGCAATGCGATCGCAACGTCGAGTTTCATGCCGCTTACGGGAAGTATTACAAGCTCAGAGTTCCGAACTTTGGAAGAGATCTGAAGTATCATTATCCGTCGTGCGACATTTTTGTCGTGGGCGATAGGTCAGTTTTAAAAGTTCCGTATAATTGTACAGCTTTGATTGTCGTTTAAACAAAGAACCCCGCACTAATCATATAGGAAGTTGGATCTCGGTTATATTGGCTAGTTTTCACATATGTTGTAGCTTATGACCTGCTGAACAAAAAATGTAATGGGCTCAAACTTAAATAATGGCTAGTTACTGGGCTACAGCCAGTCAAACATAGGGTCTTGTTTGGAAATACTTTGAAGCATATTAGGAAAAAATGTTTCAGATAAAAGTTGTTTGGTTCGAAATAAGACTATATTTCATTATATAGTGTCTTTGAGAAACTCTTGACGTAAAAATGTGCAATGAAAAATGGGGGCGTCCATTTAAAAAATTGAAATTGACCTTCGTGCGACCTTCAAATGATTATCCAAGGTCAAATTAATGGCATCATCTTATGTCTCCCTTCGAACCAAACAACTTTTGTCTGAAACATTTTTTCCTAATGTACTTCAAAGTATTGAGCCCATTACACTTCTTGTTCAGCAGGTCATAAGCTACAACATATGTGAAAACTAGCCAATTTAACCGAGATCCAATTTCCTATATGATTAGTGCGGGGTTCTTTATGTTGTGTGTATCTGAGGCCTGATCTGCAATATGCCTTTTGCGTTTAGCAACATTCTATTTTGTAGTCGATAGATACGTTTAAAAAATTTATGCAAGTTGATAAATTGTACATTATACATCGTGCAATCGTATGCTGTCAACAAAGTTTTGAAGCGTTTTGATTTACTTCTACAAAACAGAACGTTTCTAGACGCAAAGAGCACATTGTAGATTAGACGTGATTGTAAAAGGAATCAAAATTATTACGTCTGTTTTGCAGTAATAAGATATACAGAATAAATCTTGAACGCGGTCAGTTCTTGCAACCGTTGGAAACGGAAGCGCCATCGATAAATAAATGCGAGGTGAATCCGGTGCATCATTTGCTCACGGTCGGCACTCAGGAGGGCAGGATTGAAGCTTGGGATCCGAGAACGAGGAATAGAGTGGGTGTACTCGATTGTGCTCTGCACTGCGTCGCTCAAGACAAGTAAGACGAGAATGGAGCTTACACTTCTTACCGAAATAAATTTCCTGGATTAACACGATTGACTTCTCTTCGTCAGTTTGAAGACAGTTCCTGCGATCACCGCCTTGAAATTTCAAGGAGGGTTGAATTTAGGAGTCGGCACGTCCACGGGACATGTATTGTTGTACGACATAAGATCCAACAAACCGTTTTTAACCAAGGACCATATGTACGGATTACCGATCAAGTGCATAGACTTCCATCAAAAGATGGATCTCGTTTACTCTATGGACAGCGCTATTGTAAAAATATGGGAGAGGGATAGCGTGAGTAGAATTCATTATTTCTGGACGTTGAGCTCTGCCAAGATATAATCTGTAGAATAATACATTTTTTTTTATAAACTACAAGTCCCGTGAAGATTGAATGATTGTTTTTCTTCCTTTAGGGTAAAGTTTACACGTCCATAGAGGCACAGCACAACTTCAGCGATTTGTCTGTCATACCGAACAGCGGTATGCTGCTGATGGCTAACGAGACTCAGAAAATGCAAATATATTACGTTCCCAGTCTCGGGCCTGCCCCTTCTTGGTGCAGTTTCCTCGACAATCTTACGGAGGAATTGGAAGAGCTGAATTACGATATCGTCTACGACGATTACAAATTTGTGACCGACAAGGAATTGGACGAATTAGGTCTTTCCCATCTGAAGGGTACTAATCTACTCAGGGCCTATATGCACGGCTATTTCATGGACATGCGATTGTACAGGAAAGCAAGAGACGTGATGAAGCCGTTTGAATTTGAAGAATACAAGAGAAGGAGAATTCGCGACAAAATTAAAGAGCAGACCGTCAGCAGAGTACAGGTATCTAAAGTTTGATTGTACTTTTAGTTAATGTATCAAGCTCTGTTTTTTTTATTTGTACGCGTATGATACCTTGAAGAGCAGCACTTTATTAATTTACGTAATGTACTTTGTTTCAATGGAAACAGGTGCAAAAGTTGCCGAGTGTGAATCAAGAGCTGGCATTGAAACTAATGGAGAATGCAAATATTAAGAACAAGAAGAAACAAGCGTCTTCGAATCTGCTAAACGACGAGCGGTTCAAAGCTCTCTTCACCAATGCTGATTTCCAAATCGATAAAGACTCTGAAGAGTATGCTTTATTGAATCCTGTTGTTTCTCAACTTGGTAAAAGTAAAGCTAAAAAATTAAAACAGCAGTTGGCGCAAGAAGAAGTAGCTAAAGATAAACCTGATGAGGCTGAGCCGAAAGGTAAAATGAAAGGATTTAAAGTAATGCTTTTTGTGGAAGTCTCATATATATATATATATGTATTTTTTATTTTTTAAAGGCAATAGTTCAGATGAAAGCTTCATTCACGATAGCTCTGACGACGATAGCTCAGACGATGAGAAACCATGGGCTAAAGAAGTTCGAAAGAATTATCGGTTAATGAAGAGAAAGGAAAGAGAGAATGAACAGAAGAACGAGGACGACGATGATGATTTGATTACGAGAAATGACTCGAGGATGAACGAGACGAAACGTAATGTGATATTCGAGGAAGGTGGACCGGAGAAGAAGAAACGGAACAAGTAAATACTGATTCATCAAGCATCACTCGTTTCGGAGGGTTTTCAAATTACTAAAATTATGTCTTTTACAGGGCAACATTCGGTGAGAGACTGGACACTGAAGAGTCACATAACGTTAAAGTATCTGGTTCGCGCGGCAGTAGAGAAATGACTTTTGTTATTGGAAAGGTATATCCACCGAGACGTTTAATTTGATTACAGATTGAAATGTTTTTACTTTATTGTCTTCCATTTTCTTTTTTTTATAGAAGAAACATAGAGAAATGAAACACCGTAGAACGGAATACAACGTGTTACGACCCGCAGGAAACTTTTTAAGGAAAAAACGTTAATTTACACGTTTACGAATTTTAATGTGTAAAAATGTTAATTTATTAATACTTTTGTATTATAAAACTGTAAATATAAGATTTTTTTATTCACTTTTATTTATTGTCGCTCCACTCTACAATGCGCGCCGCGTTCTTGCACAGACGTAACGATCTGCTTCAGCTGCGATGCACGTGGATATCTTTGAGCAAAGGTGAAATGTCATCTCGGAGAGCTGATATGATTTATATGTTCATGTGTTAGGGTGAGCCACATGCCAAACTATTGATATAAATATTTTCTTCCCAAGTCCGAAAGCAGTATGCTCCTTGGCCAAGGAGTTCCAAATGGCGTCGGTGAGTTGTATTATTTTAATTTAATAAATAAATTTCTCTACAAACACAGATAGAATAAATCGTATAGTTTTATTGCTACAACCTTGCACATTAGATATATACATAAATTGAAGCGTAGCTTTCCGTTTTTCCCAGTGTATCAGCTCGTTAGCCTCAAAGTTGAATATCGTTGTAAATTCTTGTTTGGATACAGACAAGTATCGAGCAATGAAACTTGTGTACGTCGTCTCTAAGATATTTTTGATATAATTTCCAAATTATTTATCTAGAATGACACGGTATGGAAAAAATTGATTTCTCTGATTCTAATTTACATCTCATAAAGTACGTTATTACGTTGACGAAGGTAATTCTCCCGTGATATTTTTATAGCGTTTATATTTTAATGTACGTTTATTAATTTCAATATCTTGGAAGTTGTTCACGTATACACACCTTAGCGACTTCTCTAAGATACTTGTTAAAATTAATAAGATAAAATATGTATAAACGATCACTTTGTGTATATAATTTATACAATGGCAATACGAAATTAATTAATATAAAATAACTCGCAGATGGACTGTAATAATAAATCCAAAAATAATAAAGATCCGTCTCAACAAATTCACGAGGAACATGTGGAGGTACCATCTATATTAACGAGTCTAACAACAACTTTTCAAAGCACCGATGTAAGTTCGTACATTGCAGTTGGAATTATAGTTTTCAATAAACAACGGACAATTCGATATATTATTGTCTAGCTTTCGCTGTACATATGTGGCGTGGAGTTTTATGCACGCACAAGTTAAAACCGATTTATTTGTTGCACAGCAAGTAGGGGAAATTACAGAAGATTATGAAAACTTCATTAGCACGTCAGCTGTACTTCATTATTGTAAACATAAAATACTGAGGCCTTATCTGAGGCTGCTGGGAGTGATGGGACTGAGACCAACTAGCAGCGACGATTCCGAACATTTTCTACGATGTTCCATTTTAGCAAATTTTCACACTGTGCAAGTTACTGTATTTATGTGTATCGGATATATTTTACAATATATGGCTTGCTTCAGGTAATTCATTATTATATTATTTTGACATAAATATCATATATCATAAGAATAATAAAGTCCAAGAAATTTTACGTGATACACATATTATTTAATATTAACAATAATATGTGCGTGTGTGTATTTTATATATTTATATATTTATATTACACAATTGGTGACTTAAAACTTTTATCTCACTTTAATTATGTTATAAAGCTCATAAAAACCATATCTTGTGTCAATTTTGACCAAAAAAATGCGAAAGCAAAGCAATTTCAAATTTTAACATAAGAATGGCGATAACTCGAGAACAACGCATTTTCGGACCTACGTTTATACTAACTTTCTTTCTTGCTTTTGGGTCTCCATTCATTTCCTGAGCAATTGACCTCGACTTACGGGACACTATGTGTATAATAAATTATATGTATAGCAAAAATTATAAAATATATATGTATCCCTTTTATAACTCAATACATTACTATCTTGTATTTAATTTACGAGTGCTCTAGTAAGACAGGCGTATTTGTCGTTTTCAGGAGAGATCGGGGATTCTGTTACAAAGTATTATTCCTGGAGCAAAATGCGCTGGGCGAGGAACGGCAAGAACCGTCCTGCTACGGAAACGTGATATTCAGCTACTTAATCCCGAGCGTGTTACATTTGGTAGCCTACTTGTACACGATCTATCTGTTTCGCGTCAAGGAAAACGAGCAGCTGCAGAATCTGATGGAGAGAGCGTTTCTGCTCTCCTCAAATCCGATAAATCGCGGCAATCAGAAGCGCCTCGTGCACATACTGTGGCTGTTCATAGCGTTGAGCATCGTGTGGATGATTATGGCACTGATTACAGTGAACATCCAAATGGCGGAGAGAAATATTGTATTTCAATGGATGGAAAGCAGGTATAGCTACGCGTCATTAATCCATGCATGAGAGAATGGCAATTATTACCTCGACGAGGACAAAGGTAAATTGAACTGTTCGTATTTCACCCGCAGTCCGTACCAGGTGAAGATAACATTGAAGGTGTTTCTAATCGTTTGCACCTTGTGGCATGACATGGTTCAGGGAACCATTATAACAAGCTACTGTCTCCAAGGGCAGCTATTGATGTCGCACCTTTACTTTCTACGCGGCAAATTACTCCAACATGTTCTGTTGCCCATCGACTGGATGAGGGTCTGTGAGCTATGTAACAACCTTTTACTCTACATGTGTCTGAAAAAGAAATGAACGAATATTGAAATCTCTTATTCTTTGTACATTTATAATTGCGGGAGTCGGACTGTCTTTGTGCGTGCAAAAGATTTCTAATTGGCGGACCTGACGTTCTAATTATTGTGATTTCCAGTAGTATTCCTGTTTTACGTTCAGCGAACTGTGTTCTCTTAGAGTCGTCGACTGGAGCCTCGACAGCGATGATATTATTTGAATAATTTGTACTTTTATAGAATGTACTAAGGACATTCTAACACACCGGATGGATGCCTATAATATTTTCTACTTGCGATATCCTCCAAATATTCTCGGAATCAATTATACACCTGCTGTTGGTGAAAGAATTTTAGTAAAGACCGGTTTCAAAATACCAATTGAGGAATCTTCTGCACGGTAAATTAAATTGGGAACCGTTAGAAACGAGCACAAGGAAAAATGCGACAATCACCTTACCGTATCAGGCTCGGCCTCTCGAAGCAAATGTCGTAGTTTACGTACACAGTCGTTTATTATTCGATCCGAGTTCAAATCGTTTATTCTATTGATAAATTTCTCTTTGCGGGACTCGCAGGACATCGATGAGTTCAAGAAGCTGCTGAAGTACTTCAACGACGAATTAGGACCGGCCGTCTGCATCTACACTATAGTCAATTTGTCCTGGGCGACTGCGGGTATCGTGTGGTTGTTTCAATACTATGTCACCGGCAAGGATGACAACCCTGTTACGTATGTTAACGTAATGAACGTTGTATTATGGATTTTGATCTCGATGGCTCCGTTTATACAGGTACTTCACCGATCGTGCTTGTTACATATATCATTCCATGATCCTGCTGAAAATATTTTACTGAAAATGTAATGACATTTTGCTGAGATGTATTTAAATATCTCTCAATGATCCCGTTTCATTAACACTCCATCGATATTTTAGTAAAACGTTAAAACAATAGTGATATCAGTAAATTTGCAAGATCACTGTTAATGTAGTATTAATTATATCCTTTGTAACCGAGCAATAAATATATGTAGGTATTTACTTTGATAATCGAAGAAATCTACTCGCTATCATGGATATTGTCGAGTTTGTTATGTTCTACCTGTTTTATTAAATTAATCGCGTCAATACTTTTATAAAAATTTAGTGAAAAAATCATTGAAAAAATTGTTTAGCAGAAAGTAACGTTTTCCTTAGTTAAATTTAATACATTTTAATTTTCCTTATAATCACAGCATTACATTGAATTTCGTAGAAATATCATGATTTATTTTAAGATAGTGCATTCGATAATTTTTCAATCATTTTTATTTCACTTTCGTCTTTTCGGCAAAGTATTTTCTCCCCCCCCCCCCCCCCATCTCGGGGAATTTACTCATTAACATTTTAACGTATCTTCTTTTCAGGCTGCTCGTTTAACGAACGCCTGCTCCATGATTCGAGCAGTGGGACACGAAATTCGTATACGGCCGTTCGTGTATCAAACCACCCCGGGCGAGGATCTCGATAGCATACTGTTGTACACGTCTTCGTTAAAGATGTGCGCCAGGCTGTTCAGGATACCTATCAAGGGTAGATATTTATGCCTCTTGCTAACTATCGGTAGTATTTCTATTCTCACTTTAGGGCAGTGCCGGTTTTCCTCGTAATCGTAGCACTTTAGTCGAGGCTGTGCCGCGTCGATAATTTTCTTTTTCTTACGTATACGATCGTACAGCGTGTACATATGATCTATAGCTACATTAAGTTATTTAAGCTCGACAGCTTTCTTTTTACGTTTATGGTGTAGACAATGTATAGATAATTGTAGCGTATAAAAAAATGCGCGACACGTCAAAAGGTTCAAGCAAGAACTCCATTAATAAATACTCTTACGCAGCTACGTGCGTTTCTATTTATATCTCTATAATGACGTTTCATATGTAACGTTTTTAATCAAAAACGACAGTCGAGAATGATAGATGAATGATATTGAAAAAGGTATTTTATTCGCTCCTTATATTATTATCCAATACATTGCACTCTCCAGCGATGGCAATAATATTTGCAACGTCCTGCAACTGTAATTCGTATTGTTAACTTACTTGCAAACTATGTAAACCTACAAGTGTTCAATAAATATTCTTACGGAAATTCTATGTTCATTGCGTTTAGAAGCTGCAGGTGTAAATAAAAATCACTGTTAATGCAGTACTGTTATAATTACATCCTTTGCAATAGAGAAATAAATATGTATAAGGTATTTACTTTAATGATCGAAGAAGCCTACTCACTATTATCGATATTGTCGAGTAATTTGTTACGATCTGCCTGTTTTGTCAAATTGACTCGGATTTGGACTAAATCCGTTACGAAACGACTTCGGTGACGTACAAGTTTGAAAGTTTTGTAAATTCATTGAATAAAAATGGTTAGCGCTTTATCAAATTAATATATTTTACATATAGTCTTATATAATTATACCATATACATGAGTTTCAGAAAACTTCGCAAAAATTCTTGGCGACGTCTCAGGATATTAAATCTCGATACTTAAAACTCGAGATACGGGAAACGATCATAGAAATTGTAAATGAGATAACGATTGATTTCAGCATACAGATTATCAAGATTATTGGACGAGACAACGATATCAAAGACATATTAATAACAGGGAGGCTCTTGTAAATAAATAATTATGAATAGAGGTCTTCTTTTGTCAGATAATTTTGCGTCCTTATTAATAAACCGTAGTCCGTGATATCAATAAATTCGAAAGATATCGGGAAATATGTGTACTTAATAAATATTATTGTTTTAATAAGAGAGTTCGTTATTCTAATATACATCAATAATTTTAGCATTTACAGGAATTACTTAATTTTGACTAAATAGCGCATGATATTGACACTTTATGGTACTACCTTTAGAGTATTAAACGTTGTAGTAGCACCTGCATAGTGTTTCACCTCACCAGTGAGTCTACTTGATGATATATTCGTGTTACTTTTTAATGTTCCTTGCATCGATAATATACATACCTAAATTTTGCAAAACGTGCCTTTACAATGAGATTTACGATGGACGAAATAAGGGGTAACACGGTAAGTTAAAAATATCAACAGAATTTGCTTCGAAAATTGTAAATTCCAAGCTCACAGTTGCGCTTACTCAACGTTAACTCAATGATGTGGAATGTGAATGTTATACATAGCTCTTGATCAATTTATTTAGATAACATTTAGATAACAACGTAAAAGGTATGTGAGAACGTTCAGTTTGCAACGACACAAACGAAAAGTTTACCGTTTACAATCGTTGGAAGTCAATCGCAATTGTCGTCTTACTCAATTTGGACAATTTTTCAACTCACTTATCTACGAATTTGATCTCCCAAATTATTTTTATAAATTGCACAAGTAAATGTTTATATCAAAATAGTTTTATTTCTAATCACAAGTTTCTGCGGCGAACCCTGGATTAATTGCAAGTGGTGATGAGTAAGAAAACAGATTAAATGAAATTTTTCAGCCAGATCTACATAGGAAGAAACGGTGAATCTTATTAAGATAAGCTACTTACAATACATCGCTATCATTTAATAATAAAAAAAATAGTATGAATGGTGGTAATTGAAATATTGCGAGATTATGATATTTATAAACAGAAATTTCGTTAATTACAGAATCTTACGGTAAAAAGAAACAAATTGTTCTTAGTTCAATGGACTATTCTTATGATGTTTCAGCTGCCTGTAACTTCTGTCGATGACGATCCCTCGCCTCGTTGAATTTTTAACCACTCAACAAATTCGTCGAGCATTACTGGCCCTAAAAAAAGAAAACCGTACGATACAATGCTACGTCTGCAAACTAATCCGCTACATTTCTCTACATTAGAATACAATATTAACGTTCGCTCCTGTGAACTTACACGCTCCATCCAAATCATAATTAGATAAGTCATGATTGATTGTACGTGAAAATTCTAATATGTTGCACCATTGATCTTTATTGATCACTTTGTACTTTGATTGATCTAGGAACTGAGCAAACTGCGTAAATAGTGGCCAATGTTTTCCCAAAAGCAGTTGTAACATTACCCTTGCCGTTTCCATGTCCATGCTACGCTGATCTTTGTCCTGCAAAAAGTTTCAGTGAAATTATCACAAGTAGACAAAAGCGTTTCACGTCCCGTTACACTCTTGTACGTGTATATTTGAATGCTGTTAACACAGATAACGTTGTACATACTCTGGCAAAATCGTAAGCATATCTGTAGATTCCCTTAAACGTGTACGGGTCGTTCAGTTGATTCCTTAGGTATTCGAGCTTCTGTTGTATTTTACTAATCGAGTCGCACTGCAACTCCGAAAAGCCCTTGAGCCATTCGTTCAGTGCGAAGAAGCCCATTTGGCGTGCGTTCATCCTGTACGCGAGAACAAGCATCACCACGTTCTCAGGTTCTACGCCGATATCCTCGCAAAACTTTTCCATTCCTTCGGGTCCGAGGGTGTCTGCGTCATCTGGCGAGGTGTATTCTCTGAACCAGGTGATGCAACGCTTCTGGGAGAACGTCGACGCGTTGGACACATCTTCAGATTTTGTGTATCGTCTGGCACTGCAATATCATTCGTATATTAAAGAAACAATTAAAACCTACTTTTCTTATTTAACTCAATAGTGGATCGATAACATGCACGTGACAACTACGCAAGTATTGTATCAAAAGATTACGGGATACGGTCGGAGTTTTGAGGGGGTTTCGTAACGTAACAATAAGACAGTTACGTATAATTCAACAAGTATCAATATGTATTTATATACTGTTATTATAAAATTTCAAACCTAGAGGTATGTCTTAACCGTTTTGAAGGATGCCTAGGTAAACTCTCTTCATGTGCCCCAGATACTGACATATCAATGGGAGTATGATTGTGGTTTGTGCTGGAGGGTCCTCTTCGCTTGCTACGTGGCATCCCTCTGTTCACTAGAATCAAAGTTCTTACTCAGACCATGTTTCTTTCTCAAATTAAGAAAGTAGCTTCGCTGTTTCCATCGTTTCATAGCAATAGTGTTTTATAATAAATACAACAAGATTGTCTTTGCGTGCATACATGTATTTCAAAATATCGCTCATTTGTTATGACATAACCGAGGGGTAAACCGCTGATCAGAATCATGAAATTCGTCACTAATACCTAGCATTACTTTATCTTATTCTTTTATCTTTTTAAATTTTTTATAACGCCCCAGCAAAGCTAAAGGACGCTTACTAATGCCAAAACAAAAAACCGCCTAGTAATGCTGCAAATCTGTACACCACAATGCCCTCAGCGGTTTATCCCTTAGACACAACTAAAAATGTAATAACTTCAAATTTTTTATTGACCGTATCTGGCTATTTTAATGTTCCAAACTCGCTACGTTTCGACCATGGGTTTTGGTCCTTTTCAAGCGAGAAAAACTATACAAAGTAACAAGTGCTTAGATTAATACATAAATTAATACATAAATGTCGAAGTCGTGTATGTTGCGTCAATAGATAATGAAAATTTTTTTTAATAATATATAATTTTAATAATATAAAAATAAAAATGTAATTATTTTTTAATTGTATTCCACACTGCAAAGAGCTAATGTGTAGTACATAGATACTTTTATTCGTCTACAATCAGTTGTATTACAGGAAAATTGCATTGAAAAATATTATAAAATTGTAATAATACAAAATATTCAAACTCGTTTTCTTTGTTTATCGAGTTATGTCATTGCTGTAGCAAATGAGCAATATATTATATATATATATAGTGTATAATAAATAAATATAATAGCTGTTTACAACGTGCCAGCAAATTTAACCAAAACTGATTAATTGGCAATCATAACTGCAGTTAGTTTATGTTTCACCAATAACGTCTGCTCGATTTCTGTCGGCCAATTTGCGCCTGATCTTTGATTTCTGCCATCAATGTGCCATTGTGAATCCTTTTTCTCCAGCGTGAACTTGTGAAAAGTAAAAAATTTCATTGATAAATATTAAACTCGTTTTAAACTCGTTAATGAAATTTTCTCAGTTTTCGCAAGTTCGCGCGAGAGATTCACGATTGAGCCCCTGGAGGTATTTCTGCCAACAGTATTGTACATGGCAGACCGTTAACTTTATTTCTATCGACTATTCTGGTTAACAGTCAATTCCTATTGGCTATTCAGTAAAGTTAACGGTCAGTTAAAAGTTAACTAGACGCTGTAGCTCCCAGCCAATAGGCTTGTTTTCTATTGCTGCGCTAGCGAACTAGTGCGATAAATTAGAGTAAGACAGGTATATTTTTCTCATTCTAGCTTACTACACTAGCCCACCAGTGCAGCAACAGAAAACAAGTCTGGATTTTCAGATCTTATAGGAAATTTAATTCTGAACAAAAACATTCGTGGAAACCATTTGTGTAACGTACAAATTCAATGACTTACGTGTACAAATTGAAAGCGGCTTGCTATTTCGGTTAGATTAAAGAGCAGTATGGCATCACTGAAGCTAAGTTTTTAGGTCTAATAAAAAATAATAGTGAGAAACACACAAATTACATGTACTGTGTGTGTGTGCGTGTGCGTGTGTGTGTATGTGTGTGTGTGGTGCTCACTATTATTTCTTATTAGACTTAAAAACTTAGTTTCAGTAATGCCATATTGTTCTTTTATTTAGCCGGAATAGCGAGCTGCTTTCAATCTGCACACATAAACCACTTAATTCGTATATTACACAAGTGTTTCCGCGAACCATTAGTTTCTAGGTTATAAAGGTGCAAAAGTGCAGAATCACTCCAGCATCCCCTCAAGAACAGACAAACAAAAATTTCTAAGGCCATGTTTTTCATATATTTTTGCAATGTCTAGGAATCTTTTTAAGGGGTTAGTTACATCTATCAGACGTCTCTTAAAATAGACCTTTTTTTCGGGGATTTTTTTTCCATGAAGCAATAAAACAATCAAAATGCTGTATAAAGGATTCATTATACATATGAGGTGTACAAAAAAATTTTTTGTTTAATATTTTTTTCCAAAATGGCCGCAGTACAAACGGTTGAAGTACAGTGTCTTTTTCTGGAAGAGGTCTGCGGCAAGATGAATAACTTTTGCAATTTTTATCCGATCGACTTGAAATTTAAACTGTAGCTTCTTACAA
>NW_011966899.1:25764-30310 GCF_000949405.1 Vollenhovia emeryi | reverse complement strand
ACCTTATTATATGTATAATGAACCCTTTATACTGCATTTTGATTGTTTCATTGCTTCATGGGAAAAAAATTCCCGAAAAAAAGGTCTATTTTAAGAGACGTCTGATAGATGTAACCCCTTAACAAAAAAAATTATTTTTTGAATACCAACGGCAAAGTTTCCGAGAGTTTATTACGTATAACATTTCAGTTTATACAGAGAAGGACTTTTATTTTCACGAAATGAGATTTTTATTTCTTTTAATGATTCAGAAATTTATTACATTTTTCACCTCCCGCTTCTCTGTTCGTTCTCCTAGATTTAGGATTTGTTCAAAATTAATTTAAACAATACAGAAAAGTAAACTTTTTAATGGAACAAATAAACATTAAAAATTAGCTAAAGCCCGCTACAGACGATTGCTTGCAATCTAATAACATAATAACAACATAAATAAAGAGCACTTTCTCAAACGCTTTAAAGCGACGTTCCACGGAGCGGAATACGCGAAAGCGGAAGTGGATCGCTAATCACACGACCGTTTCGACAGAATTTTTGAAAGGGCTCTATCAGAATAATCTTGTGACTGGCGATCCGCTGATTCCGCTTTCGCGTATTCCGCTCCATGGGACGTCGCCCTTAGTCCCAGTCTACAATAGAGATTTAAGCCCTAAGCCTTAAGAAATTGACTAATCACAGTCGCGCATTCTACTCATACTTGACCGTGATTGGCCAATTTCTTAAAGCTTAGGGCTTAAATCTTCTATTGTAGACTGGGACTTACTGTCTCTATCCAAACAACTTTCGGCGCATTTGAAACTCGTTATCTGAAGACCTGTGAAATGTAATAAAAATAAGTGAAAATTTTAATTTCGCCATACAGAGAGAAAGGTTTCTTTGGATTTAGCATTCCTATTTATTTGATTGAAATTTGTTTCATTAAAACAACATATGCTTATACGAAACATTATATATTTTCAATAAAAATTTTGTCCTTTTATTCAAACAACCTGTATTATTTGATAGAAAAAATACTATTATTTGAAGTAATATCTTTCAATTAAATAATTATAAATTAATAATGGTATTGCGATGGTCGTGCGCTGATGAAGGCACTGTGATGCCGAAACGTTCGCCTAAAATATACACTTAATTTTTAAAACAATTTGACTGTCACCTTTGATTGCTCGTAATAATATTGGCCTTTTGTTTTGTCTAAATAATTATAATATTTAGCCACTAGATGGCCGCCGAACTCGTAAGTAAAATCGCAGCAGCATATAAGCCACCGCATTAGAAGACGTAGTCTGCTTTTTTTAATCATTTAATGGTCTATTCTTTATTATAACTGAACATAGGTCGGTATTCATAGTCGATTCTTATTTCAATATCATCTTAAGTGTTGTCTTAAGACGCTAATACGGCTCTGTGATTGATTGAAAACACATTAAGAGTATACTTAAGATGATCTTAAATATAAGAACGGACTATGAATACCGGCCATAGTGTACTAACTAGTGTACTAACTCAATCACTGAGTGATTATCTTTCTTCTTCTAATGAAGGAAAAATTCTAATGTAGAGGGAGAAAGATGTATGCATGTACATTTTTTTCATATATTTTCTATCAAACGATAATGTTTGAATGAAACGATAATATCGTTTAGATCAAAGAGAATATTCCTTTTGTTTCAAACAAATATTTTATTTCTGATCAAGATATATATTATTTCAAATTCAAACAATCGTACTTATTAATTCAAACATTGATTTGTTTCGTTGTCTGAAACATTCTTTCCCAATATGCTTCAAAGTATTTCCAAACAAGACCTGCGGAGCACAAATTTTCCATGTTTGACTGGCTGTAGTCCAGAAACTAGCCATTATTCAAGTTTGAGCCCATTATATTTTTTGTTCAGCAGATCATAAGCTACAACATATGTGAAAACTAGCCAATTTAACAGAGATCCAATTTCCTATATGATTAGTGCGGGGTTCTTTGTCCCGAATTAAATTTTCCACAGAATCTCGAGATCTGACTGGGAAGTTCAGGGCCAATCTGTATATAAATCACCACTTGGTTTGAAGTATTTCCTAAATTTTAGACGAAACGTTTCACATGATGTTTCCCACTCTGACAGCAAGTTGTATTCACATCTAGGGGTCAACTCTGTATCTTACACTACAGCGAAAATGCAAAGAGCGACTAGCTTTGTCACTTTCTAACCGCCCCCTTAAAAAAAGAGAGAGAGACAAAGCCGCTCACTTTGAACATTTTCGCTATATTGTAACACACAGAATCGACCCCCTTTCGAAGATTCGAATATGTACGCATGTCTTTTGAGCAGCCTACTTGTCAAGTGAATCTACATGTACGAGCATTTAATCTGGAGGGAATTTGTATGAATTGAATCTATTTATGGAGCTCTCTTGTCAACATGATAAGACAGTCGACTTAGAGTCCGCGTTTGAGTTTCCTGACAGTTGTCGCAGAGAGACAGCGACTTCAGAGCGAACTCTTCCTGAATTACCTCAACATGACAAAAAGTATTAAGCGTCGTCTACAATAACCGGCGTAAGCGTGGAGTAAGAAGAAGTAAGAAAACCTAACCTTTACCTTTCAGTGTAAAAGCTAAAGAATAGACATAATTTTTTTAAATATTTGTAGCACTGGTCGAACTACGCTTTAATTCGCCGCGAGTAAGCGTCAGAGCTGAAGTAGGAGTAGGAAATGGAAATGATCCATTTCTTTACTCCTACTCTTACTTCTTACGCCAAGCTTACTCCACCTATTGTAGACGACGCTTAAGACGAGCGAAGAAACGTTCGGGGCAGACTCATGCGAGGGAGCCGGGGGATGTGTCGAGAGGGAACCGAGATGACATAGAGAACAATATGTAATCTCATCGTGGCGCAAATGCGACGATGTGCGCGCGGGCGAGAGAGCACATGCGACGTATCTCGCGAATATGCGCGCCACTTCCAGCGAGTCCGCGTTACCGACGAGCGTGCGCGCGCGACAAGGAACGTCGGCTCTTTCCCCAGGAAACGATGAAAAATGCGTCGGAAGAGATCGACATTGTTAAAACGCGGGGGAGCGCAGGGCTGGAGGGGGGAGGGAGCGAATTTAACGCTCTTACCGCGAGCGGCGAGAACGCTCGTTATCGAGCGGGTAGGATGGAAATGTCGAGGCGAAAGATCGAAGTCGAGGACGGTCGCGAGAACTGGATTTTTTTTTCGTCGTTAAACTGACGTCTCTCTCTCTCTTTCTCATTCTCTCTCCCTCTTTCTGTGCCCGAGACAGAGAAAAAAAGAGGGAGGAGAGAGAGAGAGAGAGAGAAAGAGACAGAGAGCGCGCGATCGAGCGAGTGGATCGCGATTATGCGATGAGGTTAGAGTCGCCAATTGATTTCACGTATCACGTAATCAACCTCGCAGCTCTACCTGGACGAGGTTCCGGCGTGACGGCGGTGCCGAGATGTCAGCGCGCGCGGGTCACTCGCGGCTCAATCGAGATCGCGAGAGACGCGGGGCGTTCGTCTAACAGATCTAACACGCGAACGGGAACGGCCCTCGCGTTCGTGCGAGTCGCGTGAGTCACGCCGTAACATTAGCCGTGAGCTTTTTCCGAGCTTGTCTCGGCGCTTCCGCGAGATCGCGAAATGCTACCGCGGGACTCTGGCGCGACCGTCGTCCCTTACCTTCCTCCACGAATCGCTAGAAAACTCGTTTACTCCTCGGGGGGAAGTTATCGGTCCGTCGTGTCACTCCGTCAGCGAGACACCACGCGCATCGAGATCATCGAATTTTACGTCCACGGGCTGCCGCGGGGTGGGCGAACGGTATCGATCATAGTGCCATAGACAGTGTACACGTTCCGCTCGATTTCGACGAATTTAAATCCGGTATTGGCGATATTGTATACCAAAAATATCGCACGGTCGGAGGATCCCCTTGTAGAACTCACGGTCGGTTTTATTTCGTTTTAATACCGTTTTCATAGACGGCATGCCTTTCCCCCACCCTTGCGCCGTAACAGGGTCGCCACAATTCGCGAATGCTTTTCCACTAGTTTCTTGATGGTGAATTTTCTATGAGTATGATGACTACGGGCCAAAAAAGCCTCATCCACATAGGCTTTGTTTACACCGTAAAATTATTTGATACGTGAACCAAAATGATGCGTACCAAATGTTAAATTCGACTGCGTTTACACCATGTGTATTAAGTGTGCAAAAAAGTACATTAGGTTTGATACAGAAACGTATTATATTTAATTTGGTTGGAAAATCGGTGATCCTCAGATTGCGATGGATTCGGAAAATATTATCAGTTGTTTATTTACAAGCTTAGTCGGACTTTTAAAAATAAGTCAAGATTTTCGAAGAAAACCTCATCTCACCTAACCGTAACGTTCCTTCGATAATTATTATTTAATGCGCTACAGTTTACACCGACACAAAATTACTTGATACGCATACTAAATTGGCCTTGTTTACACCGATCGTTTGATACGCGTATGAGGTACTATATTCGTACTAAATTGATTTAGTCCAGCGGTGTAAAC
>NW_011966899.1:12157-17877 GCF_000949405.1 Vollenhovia emeryi | reverse complement strand
GCGGCGGCCGTATCTCTATTCTTCATGGCTCGCTCCAACGACCAATGCCGTCACTTAAATCGTAAATAAAACGACGGCATTGGTCGTTGGGGCAAAAAGGATCATGTGGGGCATGCGACACAGACTTCTAGTTTTCATGCCTTTGTACTGTTACAAATTAATGTTCAGCGTTACTTTATATTCTTTAACTTGACTACGCGTTCGTTCGATTTTCTCATACAAATTGTACAATTGTCAAAGCGTGAAAACGAAATAATTCGTAAGCTACACACGTGACATCTCGAGTTGTCGCGCCAATTGTCTCAAATGGGTAACAAAAATGCTCCGAGAACGTTTCAATTATATCGGCCTCGAGGTTAGAAAAGTAATCGTGCAAAACATTGTTGCAATAACATCAGTATTGTTACAAGTATGAGACTTTCTTTCGTGTTTCCGAGTACACGCTAAACAAATTTTTATTCAAGTTGAACGTCTCGTGTACAGGTTAAGTCGAGGGTTGATGGAAACGAACACAACGCACGTATTAATTGACGAATAAGTTGTAACACGAGAAATAGATTCCCAGGTAAACCGCTGACCGATACTCTTTTATATCTCTGAGAAACCGCTGCTTACCGGACAGCAGAAAATAACGCAAGATTTTATTCACGATTAACAGCAGAAGTGTTAAGAGGTGCGTTCGCTGCAACATGCTGAAAACTTTCAAGTGCCTCCAATGTGACTCAACCTTCGACCGTGCCTCGCAACTGGACTACCACCGTCGGAGTCTACACCTGGGCGAGAGGTCCCAGATATGCCAGATATGCGGGAAGGGCTTCTTTCGCAAGGCGGACCTGCGCACCCACTTGAACATTCATCTGGGAACAAATTTTCACATTTGCGAGATCTGTGGCAGGAAGTTCAGTCACATATCAAATCTTATAAGACACTGTAGAATGCACACTGGTGAGATATCAAATGCCTATGATGTGACAAAAGCATATATTTACATAGAAATAAGAATAAAGTAGAAATCATTTGCAAGATGCAGATAGACTTGATAATCCGATGGCTGTAATTCTCCTCATTTATTTTGCGTGCAGGAATCAAACCGTATTCGTGTTCAATTTGCGAAAAGAATTTCACGCAAATGTCTTCGCTGGCAAGACACAAACAAATGATACATGGGATACCAAAGGATGTTGCACAGCAGTATTATAATTCTAGTCTTATCAGTAATAGGTCACGATTCAGCAGCCAAGCGTCGAAAGAAAACAAGGTGACAAATCGTCGATACGTACTTTCAATTTCAGTTAACACATTTCATCAGTTTTACATTATTACAATAGTAGTGTAAGGCAGATTACGTTCTAAAGGCCTGTGTCCACGATGCTAGAACTTGGTCCAAGTTCTAGTTCCATAAAATATGTAGCTAATCATTGGTCCAAGTTCTGGCATCGTGGACACAGGCCTTTATAGAATAGCTGCAAGTTGACTAGCTATATACAGGGTAGGCCATTTTAATCTACGCACTGAAATCTCTCAAAATAAGTTTAAGAAAAAAAATTTTTTTTATCACTTGTTACAAAATTGTGTGTTTTCTTTACACCGGTTGATTTGTCTCATTATTCTGTTCAAAAAAGTATTAAGGTAAGATGATAAAAAAATGAATATTTTACAAGATATTTTATAATTTATGTCAAAATATTGGAACTTTCAAACCTTAATAACTCAAAAAGTTCTTATTAAAGAAATACTTTATTAAAGCGTTTTGGAAAGCTCTCGAGGTGAGCTATAAGAATATGTAATAAAAAATAGGGGTTTCTATTTTAAAAAAACCACTCTGATCTTCAAATAACCTTGAAAAGTAGTCTCAAGGTCAATGCTAGTTATACAGATAGGTGACCCCCATTATCTTGAACAACTTTTGTCTGAAACATTTTTTTTAAACTTATGGATTTTGTGAGATTTCAGTGCATAGATTAAAATGGCCTACCCTGTATTTCCCAGAACTGGAACTTGGACCAAGTTTTAACATCACACAGGTCTTAAGAGAACAATAATGGATCACCAAGCAGTTTTTGCTATTGCAAAATTCGATAATTAAATGAGCCCAGCTCAATGGCCCTGATATATGTTGTTATGAAACAAATTTTAGTCGTTCGTTGTTTATTAAAAAGTTATTAGTTACTAATGCAAACGTGTGTTTCACGTTGTACATTGAACCTGGTATAGGTATATTATTTGCATATTCCAATAAATGCCTGAATACGGGAGGAATTTTTCCTGTATCCTAGAACAATTTGTCTAACCCAACTTAATTTTAGTTGCAAGTTAGAAATGAGTTTACGTTAGATTAGATTTCCTTATCTATTGACGCAACACGACTTCGACATTTATGTATTAATCTAATTGTAAGCACCTTTTACTTTGTATAGTTTTTTCTTGCTTGAAAAGAACCAAAACCCATGGTCGAAACGTAGCGAGTTTGAAACATTAAAATAGCCAGATATGGTAAAAAAAACTTGAAGTTGTCAATTATTGCTGGCAACCCTGAAGATTATCTTGTTAGATTAGATTTCGTTTGGGATTTAAACTTTTTCTGGGCACGTTGAAGGCTTTTGCAAAAGTATAGAAAGTATTATTCCGAAAACATTGTAAACTTGGACTTTTAAAGTTGCCAGTTAAATTGGTAATATTTTCCATTAAGTACATCTGAGGTTCATGTATTATTGTGAATTTTTTTCAGACAATAGGTAATAATGAAGAGAGCAGATTTCACGAAGCATCTTATGTGGAGCCGAAACATATTAGCCAGAATACTAGAGATTCAGATGTAAAAAGTGAGACAATTCCCAATCAACGTGATGTTGATATGGACAATAAAGCGTGCTTATTCGAAACTATTATTTGTGTCACGTCTAAGCAGGTAAATACCTGATAGTTTAGATTTAGTCATTGTAATATGAGTACAAATATCTAACGTAAAATGTATGTGTGAAAAGTTTGAAGAAGGTAATTTGGCAGAAAATGAGAGTACAAATCGATCGCCGCAAGATCAGTTTGCCGAGATTGAGGAAAGATTTGGAGCTACTGATTTGTCAACGAATAACACTATCGTTTCAAATTCTCCCCAAGATATAGTTAATAATTATGAGATACAATCTAAGGACAGTATAACGTATTTACATCAATTGGACAAGAACATTGTTGCCTTCCTATCTCGAGATAGAGAATTTAGTGTTGAATCAGAGACCCAAAGCGATGAAAGCATTTTGAGGTCGAACGACTCGGATATATGTATATCCCGAGAGATCTGTAAAGAATCTTCCATAGACAGCGTGAGAGACTCATTGAATATGGAAACGGATCTACAAGCCTGTAATTCCAGCGAAGTTTTGACGGACCAAAAGTTTCTACATAAACAAGTAAGCAAGGAAATTATTAGTGAAAGTAAAAAGTGTAATAAACTATTAAGCGATGACGACAATCAATTGTATATAGAACTCTCGAATTCGGGAATGCTGAAATTTGACGAGCCTCGTTATTGCAATAGCACCAATTTAGCCGGTGCGAATATTATCCATGCCACCAAGTCCCATCATTCCGAAAGTATCACTGCTAATGAAGTAATAAGCACTTCCGATGCTATGCAGAATCAGGAAGGCTTGCTGCACAATGAGGAAAATGTAGAAAGTTTCAGCAACGCCTGTAATATAGTATCGAACAACGAAGAACCGATGTTGCGCTTAGTACAGACAGAGACTGGTGAGCAATTTTATGAATTTATAATAAGCAATTTGGTAGAAAAAATGCAGAACGCTTCGTGCACGAAAGATCTCGAGGATACAATAGAGGATCCGTCAAATACCTTTAGAGATGATGAAAAGATCAATTCGACATCAAAGGAAAGTGAAAAGAACGATCAGATGGAGCATCAACAAGCTTTGGACGGTCTGGTTGATATGAATAACGAATTTAATTATGCGCAATTTGATTTTCCTAGAGAGGAAAAGAGTTGCGCTGTCCTAAGCCACGGTGAATCCGAACATTTCGTGCAGAATTCAAAGGCGGACGAGTGTGTAGGTAGCATGCAGGAGAAAAGTATGCAGGTCTACAATTCCGGGAACTTGGAATTATTGGAGAGCGAGTCGCACGTTGATTTTGACAAATACGTCGAGACCAATCTCGAGGCGTTTGAGAGGCTGAATTATGAAAATTGCAACGAGAGATTTTTGGAATTTGTCGAGGTCGCCGATATTGGTATGGAATCATCAGGATACAAGGAACTCTCGATGGTACGTTTGATTCCAAACGATGGCGAACATCTGTTGGAACTGCTTCAGGATTCTCAGACTGACCAGGAAGTAACTCGAGATTTCGCGCCAGCTAATAATTTCAAAGATTGTGCCAACATTTTGCAAGATAGTAATAAAATTGCCGAATGTCCCAAAAGTAAAATAGACTTTTTCACATACGTCGAGGATAACGTGCCATTGGGGGAAAATGTAAATAGCAGCCGAGGCACAGAGAATATTGAAGGGCGTATAGACAGCGGTGATCATTTGCCTACTAACGTAATGACTGAAGATGCGAGTAATAAGAACTGTGGCAAAACGTTAGAAGAATCGAAAAAGTCGAAAACAATTTCAAAAAAATTCCAATGCTCGGTATGCAAGAAGGCGTTCTCGACGGCGTACAATTATAAGCAACATATCGGTATACATTTTACTGATCAGCAAAAATTTCATTGTAAAGACTGCGGAGTGTCCTTCGCATGGAAGTCGACTTTGAATAAGCATATCGCAAACAACCACAGCTCGGATGGTCCGCAGAAGTTTGTCTGTGAAATTTGTCCAAAAGTCTACAGCACCTTATCACAAGTAAACGTAAGTCTATCGGTATATAAATTACAATTCACTATACATTACAATTAAAAATTTTATAGATTTTGTGGCCACTATTAGTGCAAACGACATACTTGTTCTGCCTTATACACACAAAGTCACAGTATTATTACAGAAAGAATAAAAAGTTAAACTATCGGTCAAACATATTATTCATTTTGCTTTGAGAATAAACTCGCTCAGTGACATTTTTCAACCTCCAACCGATAATCAATTGAAGATAAAATTGGACAATTTGGACGAGCATGTTCTCGCCTCCAAATAAAGAATAAGTTTATTTCCATCTTAAACAATTAACTTCAATTTACGTCATTTCTTTATTACCATAATTCGATTTTTGTCAAAAAGCTCAGATTTTATACACGAACTATTGTGGCCGTTCTTTGTCATGGTATTTTGTATATTTGATGTTATTCACTTTAATATGATAACTTTTTATTTTTGCTTTCATGTATTATGTTGAAATCGTAATTATGTCTCATCATTGTCTCTATCAAATCACTAATATCAATTAGAGATTATAAGATAATATATTAGAGATAATATATTATAAGATAATATATTAGAGATTTAAACTTATATTAAAAAAGCTTGTTAAAGCCAAAACCACTTAATTATTCGAGTCAATTATTAGAGAATAATAAAGAAAATAATCCACAACTCCTTAGCACTCGCATAGTTGACCCCTTTTCACTTTTAATTTGCTTATTCATGTTCTTCAAAATAATTTCTCCTTACAATGCTGTCACTGTTAGCCGAAGACAGTCTGCCAAGTCCTTCGAAATGGAGGGTTTGCATTGCAGTTGCGTAGTCGGCGCAGAATATTATTAACCC
>NW_011966899.1:10067-11350 GCF_000949405.1 Vollenhovia emeryi | reverse complement strand
TTAATATTATGGAATTCTGTGCCAGTCGTACAGCTCTGTGACCAAAGTTTAAGATGCACCACCTTGTATGTGTATGTCGTAAAGATAACATGTTTCTCGTGCAGGAGCATGTAAAGAGGGACCATTTAAAGCAGCGCAATCACGTTTGCCTGCACTGTGGCAAGTCTTTCTTCAAGAAATTCGACCTAAAGACTCACAGCAGGACGCACACAAATGAACGTCCGTATGTGTGCCGCGTTTGTGGCAAGAGATTTCATCATCAGAGCCACATTATTCGTCACGAGCGCACGCATTCGGGCGAGCGGCCATACACTTGCGACATTTGTCAAAGGACCTTCATGCAACCCAGCTCGCTGAAGGCGCATAAGCAGAAGCACCAGCAGATCCGGATGGATTTTCTGGATTACCAGATCGATGAGGATGATCCTGTTGCACTAGTAACGCTGTAAAATGCGTATCTCTAGTGTAAGATAAACGTTAATACGATACGTTTCGTTTGATGTGGGAACAAGGTAGCAGATGTATAATAGTATAATACTAGTAATAATCAGTCGTACAATTTCTATTTTAACAGCATTGTTATGGCCATGTTATCTTTTTCATTAAACTGTTTAAAAAATGTGGAACGGTATCTATATTTATTCGCAATTTAATTATAGCGTACAATAGATGTCGCAAAGTTTGTAAGACCCGGTCTACAATGAGTCGTTAGTCGTTAGTCAGAAGTCGCAACTATATGTTGATCCTTTTCCTTTCTGGGTGGAAGAAAAAGGACCGACATATAGTTCCGACTTCTGACTAACGACTAACAACTCATTGTAGACCGGGCCTAAGACTTATGAATTGATTGTTTGGTATCAAACATTTTAAAGCCCTAATTCAACGTCGATAATATTAGGGCCACATAGTCTTACTAAGTCTTACAAACATTGTATACGGGTGTTTCAGGATAAAGTGTCCTAACTTAAAATATGAACTTAGGACCTCAAAACAAGAAAAAAATTTCCTTTGGAGACATGTCCGTAAACGCTTTGTTTAAGAGATATTGACATCTAAACATTTTTCATTATAAAATTTTATGAAATTGTTATCGGGCTATAATAAATAATTTAATAGTGTGCTTCAACTACTTTATTATTATTAGAAAATATGACAATTGCTTCCTTATAGAGGAAGCTTTGTTTTCGTGAAAAAAATGTTTTTCCAGTTTTCTTTGGGAATATAAAGGCTGGTCTACAATACATGGAGTAAGCTGGAGTAAGGAGTAGGAGTAAGGAAATAAA
>NW_011966899.1:0-9670 GCF_000949405.1 Vollenhovia emeryi | reverse complement strand
TCCATTTTATTTCTTACTCCTACTCCTTACTCCAGCTTACTCCATGTATTGTAGACCAGCCTTTATACTTCTTACTCCACGCTTACGCCGGTTATTGAAGTACTTTCTTGGCCGAGAGCATAGACATAGTATATGTATATAGACTGCGCGTTCCCTACTTCACTCGCGTGAAAACATGCGCCAACTTTAGAAAGAGATAGCTGGTGTGGGACCGTATCTATATCTTTGTCGAAATGAAGTAGTGGGGATAAACAAAAGAGTAGAGAAACGATAGATAGACAGAGAAAGAGCTACTACGTAAGTATGTTGTCTCTTTCTCAGGTGTGCAAACGTCTGCAGCCACAATGCGCAGTCTATATATACTATATCTATGGCCGGTATTCATAGTCGATTCTTATTTCAAAATCATCTCAAGTGTTGTCTTAAGAAGCTAATACGGCTCTGTGATTGGTTAAAAACATATTAAGAGTATACTTAAGATGATCTTAAATATAAGAACGGACTATGAATACCGGCCTATGGCCGAGAGGGGAGAAGCCTGAAAGTGAGGGGAAAAATAGAACTTATAGACATGGAAGGGGAATAGCATATACTCTCCGTGAGCTGAAACTGAGTCCAACATCTGTGTGACAAGGATAGCATAGAAGATGACTTTGGTCCGTTATGCGCATGCGTTAAATCGTTGCGCATGCGTTATTGTAATCTCGTTTTGGCCGCGCATGCGTTATTGTAATCTCGTTTTGGCCGCGCATGCGTATTTCGAGGAAAAGTCATAGAACGAGACAGAATTCTAGTTTCTTCTGTCTCACTTCTTGGCTTCACTTGTGCCGATCCGTTTCCCCTTCCATGTGTATAAGTTCTATGGGGGAAAATTGATCGGCAGCCATCTTGGTTGCTACACCAGAGTCACGCCAAAAATCGCCTAAAGTTCTTGCTTTTTTGTTCTACGCGGTGTGTACATTATTTCCCCGGAACTGAATTTAACAATCTCTTTGAGTTTACCGGCCGGGGCTTCCATCTTTTCGGCGGAGGCCTGGGGCTCGATTCTTGAATTTATTCGAAAGAGAAACGTATGCGAAAATTCTGCTCTTACAGAAAAGTTGAAAGCCGATTGGTTAAAGCCATGCGAATAGCCAATCGACTTTCAACTTTTCTGTCAGAGCAGAATTTTCGTATACGTTTCTTCTTCGAATGAATTCAAGAATCGGGGCCCTGGGCTCTTCTTCGCGCGGCTGAGGTGGCATATGAACGCGGCATAGAATACAACAAAATATGTTTCTTTTCTGATTCCAGGAGTGTGCTGGAAGCAGTATGCTCCTGTAATCCTTTTCCTCTCAATTATATTATCTCGCGCATCAAAGACATATTCCATCAATTTGCGTCCTCTGAGAGAGCTTTCTACCTGGTTTGGATCCCTGCTCATCGCGGGATTCTTGGAAATGAGACTGCTGATGCTTTGGCCAAGGAGGCGACTCTTCGCCGCCCCGGCCCGGAATTTCGTATCCCTTTTACAGATCTTTTGGTGGAGTCTCGCTTGAGCTTGAGGTCTTCCATGGAACAGTCGTGTAAACTTGCTGCCCAATCAAAGGGCGCTCTCCATTTTCAGTACTTCCATTCTTCCTCCCCCAAGCCGTGGTTTCTTAAAGTTCGGCTTAAACGCTCCCTTATTGTTCTCATCAACAGGCTCAGGAGCAATCACTATAATCTAAATTACAGCTTATTCAGGAAAAATATTGTCGAGTCTCCTGCCTGTGTGTGCGGTGCAGAGTCCCAAGATCTCAATCATGTTATTTTCGCCTGTCCTACCTTTAAAAACCATATGAAAAATCTCATTGATTTCATCTTCACCGACCTGCTAGATTCTACTACTGACCCCCCGAACATCTTTCCCTTGATCGTTGATCCCAAGCCTAAATTATGCCGTCTCCTCTTAGCGGCCTTTAAATCGGCCGCTCTCCTCCCTTGACTATTCGCCGCAAGGGAGCGGCAGTGTAGCGTGTTGCATCTATGGAGGACTAAAGGTTCGTCTTGGCCGTGTCGGCTCAGTGGTCAATGAGCCGAGTGCCAATAATAAGAAGAAGAAGAAGGTGTGTACATTATTGGTAAAAATAACGCACAATTAACTACGAATAAAGTGTTGTCCATCGGTTTCGTCAATTGGTACGTCGGCGTCGTCGGCGCGTTTTCTAGTGCGCCTCAGTGTATCCGAGCGTACGTAAGCTTTGGTAAACTGCGGTCCTTTGAGGTTATATTGTTACGAAGTACGAAGCGCTATTATAATTAATCATTACTTAACAAATAATACGGCAAGATGTCTGAGGACGAAGTGGAGAGCTTCGAGATCACTGATTATGATTTGGACAATGAATTCAACACGGCCCGTCCTCGACGCAAACTCTCGAAGAAACAACAAATGCTAGGTATGACATACGCCACGATCAATGGCATTTAAATACACGTTTGTTTAGGCTGCGTTTCGATGTTCATTGCCAGTACTGAAAATATTTAGTGTACACGACGTAAACTATGGATTTTCAGTACTGGTGGTGAGTATCGGAATGCAGCCTACGGCGGAAAGTTGTGGCAACAAAAAGCTGGGAATAATTTGAGATACTTACATTATTTAGTTAACATGTGATTTGTAATAGTTTTCTAATTGTACCTAGTAAGTAAACCGCCTGCAGCATGACAATAGATTGGCAGCAGATTTGCTGAAATATTTCAAGTTTCTGAAGGTACGTTCTATTTCACTCATGATGCACATAATGCATCATTTATCTTTATTTAACATCGGGTGAATAACAAGGATAAATGATGCGATATGTGCATTTTGTGTGGAAACGGAATGTACTCTGATATATATTAATATAATCATCATCTGCATCTGTATCATGTTTTGTCGGTTGAGCCTGTCAATATAATCGGACAAGTAGATTGTTGACAGAAATTAAGCAGAATCTGTCTTTGTAATATTTAAATGGAATACATTATTTCAATTAAAACGACTATAAATGGCCGAGTCTGCTCGGTTTCTGTCATTATATTTTGTTAGTAGATAATGTATTTATATTCTTGGTGCATTCTCTTGACAAATTTTACAGATGTTCTCAAACTTTGTTCTTAAACAGATATAGTTATTTGGGATTATTTATTATTTTACATGTAACTTCTTTCTATTAACAAACAGGAATATGGGCAGATGACAGCGATGAGGATGAACTATCTGCCAGACCATCTTTCAAGACCTTCAATAAGGGTCCTAAGAATTATACGGCACCGGTTAATTTTGTCGCTGGTGGTATCCAACAGGCAGGAAAACCGAAGGAGAAGGAAGATGAGGATGATGAAGAAGACAAGGAAGAAAGGGAGGCAAAGCACAGTAGTTCGAGGTAAAATTTAAACAAAAATATTTTTTTATGTAAATCAATCTTTTCTGTATTTATTAAAGTAAACTTTTAACACTTTGAGTTCCAAGCTCATTTTGAAGGTGAATTCAAAAGTAATGTTCGATAAAATTTGGTTTTCATTCAATATACAGGGTAGGCCAGTTTAATGTATCCACTGAAATATCTCAAAATCTATAAGTTTAAGACAAAAATGTTTCAGGCAAAAGTTAAATGGTTTCGAGGGGGCCAGGTGGTACTGTTGATTTGACTTGAATTATTTCTACTCGAGTGACTAAAATAGTTACTCATAGGGTGCTTTCCAGCAATGTACACAGGCGACACTGTGTAACAGTGAATTGTTTTACCTTTGTTTATCATTATTAAACAAGGATGAAATGATTATCTGTATAACACTGTACCAATCTATGTCTCTTGCTGGAACAGATACTTCCTATCCATAAGCCTAATCTGCAATGTGCTCTTTGCGCGTCTTGAAACATTCAATTTTGTAGTCAATAGAGGAAAGTCCCTTATTATGAGATAGAATTTTAATATGGGACAGCGGGATTTTTTGTTAAATGTGTATACATTTGATGTTTTTTATTTAGTTCAGAAGATGAGAGGCCAAATAGTTCCAAATCACGTACGTCCTTCTCCTTGAACTTGGATAGTGACATTGCGGGTCTGCGCAAAAAGCGCAATCAAGTGAATCCAATGCTGATGAAAAGTGGAATGGGTAGTTGGGAAGTGCACACAAAGGGCATTGGCGCTAAATTATTGTTGCAGGTATTTCATGAACAACAATCGTAATATACTTATAAATCGTAGCAAGATGAAAATGGAACATTAGTAAAAGAGATATTCTTGTTTCAGATGGGATTTGAACCTGGAAAAGGTTTAGGTAAACAATTGCAAGGAATAAGCGCGCCAGTGGAGGCACATCTCAGAAAAGGAAGAGGCGCCATTGGCGCATATGGTCCGGAAAAGACACCAAAGATTCCTGAAAAAAAGAAAGATGACGATGGGGAAGAAGCGAAAGAATCCAAGTCCAAAGTATCTCAATGGCGAAAGAGTGACAGCAACAAGAAAAAAGTCAGATACTGTTATAGAAGTGTGGATCAAGTTTTGGAAAATGGAAAACTGAAGCCTAACAGAAAACTTCCAGTGTCTAGCGATATGAGCAGAGTTAAAGTTATCGATATGACGGGGCCGGAACAAAGAATTCTTAGCGGATATCATGCGATAGCTGGCGGTCAGCAGTGTCCTGACGAGACTGTAATTACATCGGATAAGAAATCGAAAATAAACTTTGCGCTGCCTGAATTGCAGCATAATTTAGATTTACTTGTGGACATGTGCGAGCAAGACATTATCCAAAATGATCGACGAATGAGGCATTTAAATGATAGAGTAATTGCTCTGGAAGCAGAGAAAAAGAATTTATCTAAGGTACTGGATCAGCACAGTCAACTAATTGATACCTTGGAGAATGTGCACGTGATCGTGGACAAATTGATGAATGAAACGAATGAATTGTCATTGCAAGAAGTTGCGGAGGCTTTTAGAAATTTGCAAGACAATTATTATGAAGAGTACAAGATGTACGAAATTGATGAATTAGCCAGTAGTTTTGTAGCGCCAAAGATAAAAGATTATCTACTCAATTGGAATCCATTAATGCAACCAAAACAGCCTATGAAATTATTTCAACAGTGGAAGGATATCTTGGAGAATGGAACCAGTACAACTCTTCAGACACGGACTATGCCTTCATACGATCAACTAGTATGGAACGCTTGGATGCCATCAATCAGAGGAGCCATCCAGTAAGTAATCCCTATAATAAGCATCAAATTTATATATAATATTTAAAAAGATAAATAAAAACATTTAAGAAAATATTCACATTTTCATTATGCCTCTGTAAATCTATTGATTTTATTTAATCACATTCTATATTTTAAAACAAATAGTTTTTAATGTAAATATTTAATATAAATAATCTAGCCTCTAATATCTTTTGTTTATGAACAAATTAGGCAGTGGACGTGTAGGCAGCCTGAGCCTTTAATTGAATTAGTAGAACACTGGATGCCATTATTACCTAATTGGATCTTGGAAAATATATTAGATTTATTAGTATTACCGAAATTGACATTGGAGGTGGAAGAATGGAATCCTCTTACCGATACTGTACCTATTCACACATGGATTCATCCTTGGTTGCCATTATTACGTAAATATATATACTTTTTACATCATATATTGAATTATACAAGGCAAACTGCATTGTAATAATAATTGTTTATTACTTTTATTTAGGAAATCGCTTAGATACTTTGATTTATCCAATAATACGTAGAAAACTTGGATCTGCACTAGGAGGTTGGCATCCATCAGACAGATCTGCTAGATTAATGCTGCAACCTTGGGCAGAAGTGTTCTCAAAGGGAGATATGGAATCATTTTTAGTTAAGAACATTATTCCAAAATTGCAAGTAGCCTTATCCGAATTAGTCATAAATCCACACCAACAACATTTGGATCAATGGAATTGGGTATATGAGTGGAAGGACTTGATCCCTGTTCATATCATGGCAGGATTACTTGATAAAATCTTTTTTCCAAAATGGCTACATATCTTGGCGATTTGGCTCAATAATTCACCTAATTATGATCAAGTTACAACGTGGTACATGGGTTGGAAAGGAATGTTGAATGACAAATTACTGGCGGAACCAATAATAAAAGGTATGTATTATAATGTTAAATCTATATTGTTTTTCTTTCCTTCTTTGCAGTTGGCAAACATTCAGTAAAATATGATAAATAAAATACAATTTACAGATCACTTTAAGAGAGCACTGGACATGATGAACAGGGCTGTCACTGGGCCACAAAGTCATCAACCTGGTGCACTAGAACAGGTTTCGTATTTAACAAGCTTAGAGAGAACTCAGACAACTATGTCTCAGATGGCACTAATCGCACAGCCGAGAATGGAGGTACAAGAATTATGCATTATTCGTTTAAATGACGTTGTTAAATAATAATTCAAATAATATTCATATTGCTATTTGCTATATCATACTACTGTTTTCTTACAGAGACTCGCAGAGGTACGAAATGTTCCACAAGTTCCGCAAGGTTTCAAAGATTTGGTACAAAAGAAATGCGAAGAAAGAGGTATATTATTTATGCCGATCCCAAACAGATATAAGGAGGCTAAACAAGTATACAAAGTAGGCAATGTTCAAGCGTATATCGATAGCAATGTCTTATTTGTATGTCATAATGGTACAAATTGGATGCCAACGCATTTAAATGCCTTGTTGGATATGTCTGAACTTTAATAATATTTGATTTTATAGCATGATTAATAATATAATAGCTGTCCAAAATATAACGTTACATTTATGTTATAAATATAGCATACTTCTCGTAATTATTGGAGAGTTCATTAATTAACTTATCAATTTACATCGATTTTTATTCGTGATGTGTATTTAAATGTAGATATACTGAAGCTGAATAGTATTAAATTTTGTATAATTCAAACTATAACAATTAATATGGTATTTGTCTCATATTGTATATTTGTGCGTATGAGTGGATATGTAAAGATATGTATGTATAATATGGGAACATTAAAGTAAAAAAATTACAAGGCCAACTTGTCTTTGTGATGTAATTAGAAGTAGTTATGACTTATCACCAACTTTATCGTTGTTAATTCTTGAAAACTACATTGAAAGCAGCAAGAAATAATTAAAAAGAAATGTATACTTGACGGGAAAGAAACTTTTTTTTAAATAACTCCTAATATGCAATTATTTGTATTTCATATGAAGACGTTTGAAGTGCCTTTGAAAAGATTTGGGAGTCGTTCATTTATTTATAATTAGTTAATTATTTTTCCACCCAGCATTTAGCCGGAATAGATAAATTGAACAAAGTTTTATAGGAAATTGTTTGTACTTTGTATGAAGAGTCACTCAGTAAAAACAGCCTGATCAAAGTGATGTCAAAATGCCATCAAATTGATGAGGGACGAGTAGTCAAAATAATAGCAAAATGATGATAATTTGACTGCAAAACGTCCCATGCCTTGATGGTGATTTAGACTGTCATTTCTATGTTTATTTCATGTAAAAAATAAACAATTACTCTCTACAGGAATAAATGCAAAACTAAAACAAAATTATATTATATTATATAAATTTTCTCTGCTGTATCCTGAGAATATGTTTTGACATTTCTATAGTTTTCAAGAAATGATTCTTGCCCTGATCAACGGAATGTGTTTATTCTTAATAAAAACACTATCATACGCGTAATTTACGTATGCTTGTTTAAAAAATACTCCTGATTGATGAACATTGAATAATATCTCTGTCGATGAGCACAAGAAAAATGGTTAAAAATTTTATGCTATGAGGAATAAACCTGATAGTGATCAAAATATAATCCGAAATATGAGCAAATATTTTTACTTAATTAAAAATTTTGTCCAAAGTGACGGCCTTGAACATTGAGACAGGCTTGACATCTGTCTTTGACGGCGGTAGTGGCAGAGCGGCACTGAATAGCTTAATACTTAATTGTTTCACATGCTTGAATAATTCTTGCTTGTAAAGAATTAATGTCATTAACCGGCTTTTCGTAGACTTTTTGTTTAATAGCACCCCAAGCAGAAAAATCCAATGGCGTCAAATCTGGAGAGCGCGCAGGCCAAGCCACAACTCACAAGTCCTGAACGACCAATCCATCGATCGGGATAATAATAATAACAATAATAATAACTTTATTCATGGGTAAAAAACCCTTTAGCATACATGAAAAGAACAAACAGTAAGAAAAGAATTTGACAATTTATATACATATATGTTTCAACAAATGCATCACGAGATTAATATACATATGTATTCAGACAAAAGGCAGAATCGAAATCACGATCAAGAATAGTTAGAACGCAAGAGAGCAACAGTAAGATCACGTCTGAAAGAATGTACAGATCCGTTAAAAAAATTTACAAAATTCGAGTATTTATTCGCAGAAATCTTCAGTCTATTAAGGATGTATTGGACGTACAATCTTAGACAAAAGTGCATGAAATTGGAAATACTTAAATATCTACTCTTAACGCATAGTAAATCTATGTAGATGTAATTAAGAAACTTGAACGATAGTTGGAGTCTTATTTGTACTCCTACAAAGGTATTTTTCACTTTACAAATGTTTTTTCCTGAATTATATTTGCGATTTTTTTCACTTATGAGCCCAAACTTTTGATAGTGAAAATACTCTGATTTCAATTCTTAATAACGTCAAATATTTTCAAAACTAAAAAATTCGTGCCGATAGCACGAATATCTCAAGTTATATTTTATTATATTTTATTTCTTTAAAACGGTGCAGTAAAGACTATTGAAACTTGGTAGATATTTTCATCTATTCGTATACTAGATGTATAAAAAAATTTTAAACACTGGTACTATTTCTTTTACATTTTTTTAACTGTTTTATCCGTGAAGATCGGCTTTTCCCTGATGGAAAAATTTTGCTGAAAATGTAATGAAATTGATGAAAAGTGAAATGAAAGTTTTTGGAAACTTGTTGAAACCATTTCAAAATAAATCATAAGTTTCGTTATGAAATTCAATGAAATATTGTGAAATTAGATGAAAGTTAATTAATATTACTAAAAATTAGTGAAAAAATTTTAGAAATGTTGTATATTATGAAATTTGCAGAATTTCACTGAAAATAAATTTTTTAATGAGAAATTGCTGAAATGATAATGAAATTGGGTCAATTGCAAGAGATTTTCAACCAAATTTCAGCGAATTTCATTACGTTTTCAGCAAAATTTTTCCATCAGGGTTCCCATAAGAGTACGTGTAAAATCAGTGAAAATTAAAATAGTTATATCTCAGCAACCGTTTAGTGGATGCATTTTCACTTTTCTGCAATAAATTAGGAAGACTAAAAGAACAATTTCACAAATTTTTAGCGACTTTGTACTATTTTGATCCCGTAACATGTCTGTATTACCGACAGAATACCATTTTCGTAGTTATAACCTTTCGTCGTATTGAATTCATGGAATCAAAAATCTTGCGTACAATTATAGTATATGCATTGATGATCCCGAGAAACTCCAATTTTATACCAAAAATGAGTAAAAATTACAAAATTCATATAATCGATCACACATAACCTAGTAGACGCGAACTGTCACTCCGTCATACTTGTGCTTCGTATAAAAGTTCTACCCCAGCAAA
>NW_011966898.1:23306-47950 GCF_000949405.1 Vollenhovia emeryi | reverse complement strand
GGGCTGGCATTGTGAGACGGAATTCTTTGAGTATTCAGAGTATTCTGCTGCGGCTGAACGGTCGCCTGCTTGTTCATTTGATTATGCTGCTGCTCCAACTGATTATGCAATTGCTGCTGATAATACGGCCCATAACCGTTTTTCTGAGGTAATATTTTTGCTTGTTGCATTCCGTTTTGAATGTATTGTCCATTCATTTGCGTCGGATAAGGACTAGCTGGCTTTTGCGTTTGCGACAAAGGAATTATTTGATTTCTTGGATGGGACGCCTGCGTCTGCGGATATACCGACTGCACATATTGCGTGTACCCATTCTGAGTGTATCTGATCTGCTGTTGCAGCTGCGGTGAATAGGACGTCGGTTTCGAGGTGTTGACGGGAATACCAGCATAGGTTTCTCTACGATCGACCACGTCTTTGCCTTCGTTCGCGCAAGACCCGCAAGACTTCTTATCCGTTAATGATCCAATCGAATCGCCTGAATTCGGTCGTCTAAATGTGGGTTTAATGGTGTCTGGAATCAGATTAATGCTTCTCAATTGATCCTGGAAAGGTTTTTACATGATTAGTCTATAATCATATGCATATTTGTATTGTTACAGTTTAACATGTATACCTAGTTGACGATGTACAACTGTGCTGTTGCGAGTCGTATCAGTGAGTGAAAAATTACTTTTTATTTTAAATTGACGTTGTACCGTTAATATCGGTATAGGTTTTATCACTGCTTTAATATTTATGTTGAAAAATTATTTATGTTTTATCCAATTACAATACATAAAGGAAAAATAGTTTCTCTTCACAAAATTTTATGTTAAAAATAAAATATAATATTATGGAAACAGTATAATTTAATTTAAACAAGCATCGTCTGATATACCGTATAATACGTGGCTATCTGGATAAAAGATATACCACCGTTCACGAGTACTTCAAGCGGATTAAATTGAATAGAGAAGCTCTCTACCGTTCTGGCTTTCCGTAAGAATAATTATAAAGAATTTAATTAATAAATATTTTCGAATAAACGTCTATTCGCGTAATCTAGTGACACGTAACACCGTTATTCGTGCGATGGTTATAATCAAATGGACATGAGCCCCTCGAATACATTGCTAAACCGTATAACAATCGTAACGATGCGTAACGCTAGGTTTTTCTATATTGTTCTCGTGAAGGTATCACAAAATCCCGAGAATGCATATTGTTTTGCAGACTTTCACAAATTATTTCTTTATTAGTTTAAAAAAAATTAAAAGAACAAGCAAAGGGAAAATTAAAGAAAGTTTTCTTCCAGCTCCGCTAACGTACGGTTGCTGCTCGGAAATTTTAAAAATTGACCTCGCCATTAAAAATCTACTGACTACCGAGACATACATATAAGACATTATGAATTTGCTGCCACAGACTCACGAACTCATTCTGTTTCGGCATGAATTAATTTTTTCAGTCAACATTATATTGTACCGGAAAAGTACACTAAAATCGACATTCCTATCACTATAAATTTACTTTTCAGCTTTATTTAGAATCGAATCCGTATTCAAATTTACGTGTAAAGTGTCAAGCACTACATAGTGTTAAAAGAGTGACACGTAAAAAATTTATGCGCTTTTTTAAATCATATCATCTGCAAAAAGTCTTATATTACATTTCTTAACTATTTTAATAATATCATTTATTTATATATTTAACAGTAATGGTCCTAATACTGTTCCCTGTGGAGCTCCTACATTGCATTCAATTTCATTAGATAATATATTATTATATTTGACTTGTTATTTCCTATTTCTCAGATAGTTTTCAAACCATTTTAGTACTGTTTTTTGTACTCCGTATTTCTCAAGTTTTCTCAATAGTATTTTACGATCAACAGTTTCAAACGCTCTTTTAAGATCTATGAATACTACTACTATACATTTTCTATTATCACAGTCTTGTTTCCATTCAGATATCGTACATTACAATGCTGTCTCGCAAGAATAACTATTCCTAAATCCCGATTGATATTGAGTTAGTATGTATGTATGTGTTAGTGTATGTATCATGGTAATATGGTATGTACCTATCTAGTAGATCGACCCCGTTCGAAATACGGTCCTAATATCTTCTAGATATATAAATCTGAGAAATAATTAAAGTGAATCACCTTATGTTATTTTTATTATGACGTGTGCTTATTACCCACCCTCGGCTGATACAAAAGTACTAAAAGTTTTATTATGTCTTCTGCATCGGTGTGATATTCTCAAACTAATGTGAAAAGAGCAATAAATAGGTTTATGATATTTTCTGCTTTACAATTTTATTAAACCATAATGAATATGTCTAAGAAATATATTATAAATAAAATACGAAATTACTTTAGAAAAGTTTATCTAATAAGTCAAATTAATAAATAAAAATATAGCAAGATACAGTAGATATTATAAAGTCTGTTTTAATTTATTATCTGATAGGTGTAAAGAGATTATCCTCATCTTTGCCATGGTCAGGTGGTTTTGGCAGCGATTTTTTTTGCCGGATATTACTGTGCCATATTCCGTACAAGAAATATATTCCCAAGCCTGCGATAGTACAATTAACACGCTCATTATTTGTATCGATATACTTATAAATACATTCTCGTAATGCACTCACCAATTACCATCCATACAGCGAACTTTATCCATGTATCTTCATCCAGCGTAAACATAAGATAAATATTAATAAGAATACTGAATCCCGGCAAGACTGGCACTAGCGGTACCTAACATAAGCAATATTTCAAAATTACTTGAAATGATAATTCTCTAACATACTATACATATATATATTAAAAAACAATTAAAAGAATTTACAAATATTATATCAGCGATAAGATTAATTGAAACTAAAGAATTTGATATATTTAATATGTTAATTAATAGTATTCAATAATAAAAGAAATGAACGAAAGATATGAACATTCTTATGCATATTAATGTTGAAAGTTACGAGTTAACAAAATATTAACAAAACATGACAAACAATTAAAAACATATATCATACCGAGAATGAGAGTTTCTTGTCGGAGCTTGGTTGAAAATAAATGAAAACGAGAGTGGTTATGAGTGCAACGATTAAAATTATGAGTGGTACTATAACAGTTGCTTTTCCTGCGCTGATTTCTGTTACATACATTGATAACAAAATGGCCGTACAGATACAAAAGACGACTGCAAAAGAAATTGTCAATATATATGAAACATCTCGAGAGGACCAACGTTTGTTGATCCAAGTTGAAAATTATGACAAGTCTTACCATAGCAGCAAACAAGTGCGGTAACAATTTGCGCTGTGAGTTTCGTAGAGTGCTTTAATTTGTTTGCTCTTACCAGTTGTTTTGCGATAAATACGAAAGACCGAGGATTATGATCGCCCTTTTTTTCATACGCTTCGCTTTCCTCATATCTACGACAGATAAAGATGTATTTGTTATCGACGAAGAGGAGATTTCATCAATATATGATTAAGCTGTTCAATGTGTTTTAATTTCAGTTCACTTAATATTTTAAAAGCTCAAAATATAACACTATACGTAATCCTTAAATGTGTAACTTTCATAGTAGCCTGAAATTTTTTAAAATAACTAATGACTGCTTAAGGAATCTGGAAAAAATATTTAATAAATTCAATTTTACTCATTTGAACTTCCCCAGAACGGAAAGAGCCAACAAAGCACAGAGGCTTTCTCTCTAAAAGAGAAACAGATGACAAGAGCCAGAGAAAGTTCTTTATACATAGATGTTCATAACTGTGTTTTTTATTTCGAACTTTCTAAGGCAAAGTACACGGAACATCAAAAAATCTCTTTGCATATGCAAAACTGCGCACTCAATGCTTAAACAAAATTATAAATACAAATTCTTTACCGTAAGATAAGAACACAAGATGCAACAATCGAGTATGTAAGCAATGTGCAGATACTCATCATGTTGACTAATGGTTGAAGTTCAAATATTGTCGCTAAAACACCTGTAATATGTTATTAAGTAATTATAAAATTAAGCAGTTCGTAATTGTTTGGTATAACAATTAATAATTACGAACCTGTAAGTAGCCCAGCAGAAAGCGTACCCATGATCGGAGTGTGAAATCGCGAGTTTATGTTGCCCATCCATCTAAAGATCAGTCCATCTGAGGCCATGGCGTAAATCACACGCGGTAATGGAAACATCGAACCTAGCAGACTGAAGTAATTAATCGATAAAGAGAAATATTGTTTGTCCCCATTTCAATAAACGCGAGCCTTTCATAAAATATAGATTAAGTTCTAGAAGGACCCTGCCCGCTTTTCTGTTTTAATTCCATGTAACTCGATTTTTAGTCGAAATTTTTAGATTCCAATTAATATTTAAGAGTAAAAAGATTAACTCAACTTCAACTATTATTTGAATACTTATTAGTCAAAATTTCGACGTTTTTGAAACATTCTAAATACGCCGGCAAAGAAAAATTTTAAAAATTTAAATAAAAACAAAGCTTCCTCTATGAGGAAGCAGCAGATATCTTATTATTTATTTTTCTTTACTTCAACTTATAACTTTTATACAGATATTTTTGAACATTCCACTTCATCAGTGACTAAATTTTCGAAAAGAATAATTTTTTTATTTTTAAGTACCAAATGCGGTCTAAAAATGTTGATTAGAACCCGAATTATAGATTCATATAAAGATTCGAAATAGAAAAACGCGTAGACACCTCCTAAGATTTAAGTTAATACAAAATTCTTGAAATATGTTTGTGAATTAAGTGAGATTTTATCGAAACGTCACATTTACATTTACAAATGTTGCATTCACGAACTAGTGAAAAGCAAAGTACTCTATTTATTGCATTTGGCAGAATACTAGAATAGCGTTTCAAAATATAGGACCCAGTTAGTTATAGAATTATGTGAGAATCATTTGATTTATTAAAAACATCTATTCTTTTTCTAAAGAATTACCTGGCGCACAGTCCGCTAATCGCTCCGACTGTCACGAACCACTTGGCCCAATCCCATCCTATCACGTTAAACATGTGCGGAAACGGTGCTCTGGCATCTTGTTCATAGAACGGTAGCACGGTGGTAAGCACTACGGAAACGCCAAAGTACGCGAAAAAGACGATTGTTAGCGATACGATAATTGCTATGGGAATGGACCGCTGTGGATTCTTGGCTTCTTCTCCCGTGGTGGCCACGCAATCAAAGCCGATGAATCCATAAAAGCATGTAGCCGCTCCTGTTATAATGCCTGATACACCGTAAGGCATGAATCCCCCTTGCCCTTCTTTGCAGTCCAAGCAAGTAGAACAGTCACTGCAGTCGGAGCAAACGGGTTCCGTTTTCCAGTTATTAAAGTCAGCTACAAATCGTACAAATTTTATTAGTTATTTTATTAATGTCAGCTGTAAATTGATGTAAATTTGATTGTTACATCTTAACTTATAAATTTATAAATATTATACATATGTACTATAATAATCGACTCTTTTTAAAATATATTAAAATCAATAGTATAATTATTCTCATAAATTGATAATATATAAATAATATATTTTACTTTTAGTTGACTTATTAACTTGATATTTAAGAAAATGAGTTTGAAAGAGCCTTTTACCTTTCAAAGAACCGGCAATTATGACGAAAAGTACAACAGACAGATTCACCAGAGTGAATATATTATTCACCATTGAGGATTCACTGGCTCCAAAAGCAAGAGCGCCTAAGAAGAGAATTGTATATTGTTTCACTTGTTTTTATTATTATCAAGCAATGTATCGAGCTAATGAATTAATAGTGCAGAATTTATACGCATGTGTTATAGATATACGCAAATATGCATTTTAAATCTTTTTCATCAGAAGTATTTTATGCATTAAAGTCCGCGAGATTTGATTAGGCTGGTTGGCAATTAAAAAATTCTTTCATCACCTGAGAATATCAGAGTGACGCCAAGTGCAAAAAAATCCGGATATGAGGACAGACTACTGACATTCATAGGCATCACTGATTCCAAGGAGTTTCTCATAGTGTTGTTAAAGAGTACGTCAACGTAAGTGCTGAGAGCGCGTACTACGCTGGCAGAACCGATCACATATTCCAGAATCAGGGTCCAACCCATGAGAAATGCCACGAATTCACCCATTGTCACATAGCTGTAAATATACGCCGATCCGGCACGAGGAACTCGTGCACCAAATTCGGCGTAACAAAGACCTGAGAAGAAGATATCACAAAATTTAGAAATACAAGTAGGATTCGTTTAAATTACTTAACGAAAACTCTAGTTTGTTTTTACAGCAATCAACAAAATTATTATAAAAATAATTTTTTTATGAAAGCTTTAAGGAGGAGGGAGGCAAAAGATTTTAAAGGATGGAGATCTTATAGTCATCTTAATAGTTTAGGTATATGTATAAAATTTTCACGACTTTGACGGGGGAGAGACAGACCCCCTCTCTCGCCTATACATTCGATTTTGCGATCATTACAACTGTGTTCACCTCTTTTTCGTTTTTATCAACGTTTTATTTGGTGAATAATACAAATAAATTAATTAATTTTCCATGTCTTCTATGTCTTCTACGTCATGCTATTCTTTGTCATGCCTGATACAGCGCGTTAAAAAATAACTAGAAAAAAACACGCACACGCACACGCACACCCACACGTACACGCACACGCACACGCACACACACACACACACACACACGCGCACACAAAATTAAATTGAAAAGTATAATTGACAAATATGACAGTTTTAAAGATATTCTGTTAATAACAGACGCGGGCATTATAATTCTTTTTAATTAATGTAATATAAATCGGTAGATATATGTTACTATATCCGAATTTATTTTTACAAATATATTAAAGAGGTTTACCAATACCACTTGAATAAAGAAATGTTTATGATGTTAATGTACGTTTATTAGTAGTCAATAACATAATAAATCATTACTTATCAAGTATGCGAAATGACTAATCGTGAACGTTATCTTAAAATTATCGATTAATTTATCAGATCGATTAATTTCTTTCTCAGGAATTCTTAAATCCCAGATATGGCAATGGCATTCTCGAATAGAACACTTTATCTCAATCATCGCGCTTTAAAACAAGGTCAACGATTTTCATATGACATTCTGTAAAATTTGCATTATTTCCACCGCTGAGAATGAGATCTGCTCAGGCAGCAGTAAGAGGACTGGAATGCGGACCACACATACATTCGTTATTAAATATTATTTAATTTCGAAGTTTCTTGAAAATACGTGTTTTTTTTCAGAAAGAGAAAATTTGTTGGAGATGTGTTCAAAATTATGTTTTAATCAAATGTATCATAAAGAAGGAAAATCGATCATGTTCGCCGACCTTTCACGCGTAAATATAATCTAAATGCGTACCAGCGAACATCGATGCTATTGCAGCGATAGCGAATGAAATGATCACGGCAGGTCCAGCCTGGCATTTCGCGACGGATCCTGCCAGAACGTATACACCTACTCCCAGAGTAGAGCCAATTCCTAAAGCTGTGAGATCGAGAGTCGACAAGACCCTCGCTAATGTACCCTCCTGACTAGTATCCACTACTTTTCTGCGACTAACTGCCTCATATAAGCTGCGTAATGTCCACTTCATTTTATACAGCTAGAAAATAACATACACGTACGATTAGTAATTAATTTAAACATCGAAAATATTTGTAAGTCAGTCAGCACAGAGATTTGGGGAATTTTATAATTTATTTTTCGACGAACTTAGAATTTCGAAGGAAAGATCGAAGTTGAAATTATTCAATACCGATACGATAGCATCTACCGATTAACTTATTAATAAAAATATAAATTAATTCCACGAATAAGAAAAATTATTCTTCTCCTAATTTATTTATGTATATCGTTCCAGATATGCCTTCTCGCTTAGTAACGATATTTTTATGCGACTCGTTAAAGCGATTCATAAAGCGATGTATGTACATGCGGCCAAAACAATTGGCAAAATAATGGGCTACTTACTACGATGAGTTTTGTCAATGAAAAATCCATTTTTTTACGAGTAAATGTGAAGACGTTAAGAACAAATTTCACCAACTGTCTGTCGGACAGTCAACGCGCGACTGTTCAACGAATAAAGAGAGTTAATTAAAATGCCTTATATAAATCACGTGACGGCGCCGGCGCTTCTTCTTCAACACTTCTTGTCACTTAATTGGCCGAATTGTCTCGCATGTTAGTAGAAGAGCATTTCTACAAGTAAACTTCTGTCTATATATATTACGGCTAACCATCGATACTTCATTGCAAATGTAAACACCCATCTTCTCTCTCAGTTGACTTAAACATTTCCAAGAAGCAAATTGAAAGTTTTCTAATCTCGTTTCTCGAATTCATTCGTACGGTTCTAGTTTTGGGTGGTATTAGATTTGGTTATACAATCATACATTTGGAATCTAGCGGATTTTGATTCGAAGAAAAATTTATTTAGCCATATATTGTCGTTACACATAATTAATGTAAATATCTTTAGTAGCAAAACTTAATTAAAGCATTAAATGATAAATAGAATGAAAGTAATGAGAATGCAACGCGATTTTTATGTTATCAATATACATCGATATTCTTTAACTAAAATTAGCTGCATTCATAGTTACAGTTTATCGTTTATTTTTCTTCTATTCATTTCAAGAAAAGAACAAACAAAGAACGGTCGAAGAAGAGCACTACAATGTAGAGCGATAAAATTGCACTCCTTAAATTTAATTATCAAAGAAAATGCAATTGTCCGTCGGACAGACGTCGACGATTTGGGGCTTGGAGATGGAAAGCGGATTTTGGGCTGAGGTGGGAAACGATTTATCAATAATCCATCGTGTACAAATCGACGTAAAGGTGTGTGTTTAATGTAAATATTTAAACAAGTTGATTTGCCGTTCTATTGCTTAGTCTGCAATATTGAATACAACCTTTTGAATCGGCGTTAAATTGTAGGTCCCATATATCTAACACATAGATATATGGATATCATAATGCTCGAAATTGAACAGCTAAGAATAAGAAGAATACATAATTTACATAATTATCGACAACAGTCGTTATTGGTACCCACCTCTGAAAGATTGAAATAATGTTATTATTTTTAAAGATGCTCTTTCCCTCTTTTTAATACATTTCTGCGCTATACCCAGATAGCACACATAGTTTTATGAATATTCTTCTGGGGTGCACATATTCTTAATTTTAGAATATTCGGAGAGAAAGAGAATCGAATATTCTATAAATATATATAAATTACTACAATTAGAAATCGTATATTCATAACAAAGAAGAACGTTTTTAGAATATTCGTCGAGAATGTCTTTGGAATATTTGTTAAAAATTATTTTTGAATATTTATCGAGTTTATGTATTGCACATTGTTTATTGTGTAATACACTTATCTTATGTGAAACCTGTGATCATACTGACACGTTATATTCGATAGATTATTCTATTCACATTCGAAAAAGATTTATAGTAGTGCTAGTCGAATATTATTATACACATATATCGCGCGCGCGCGCGTGTGTGTGTGTGTGTGTGTGTGTGTGTGAGTGTGTGAGTGCGAGTGTGCGTGTGCACGCGCGTTTGAACAGAGAAACTACCTACTTCGTGCTGAATATATTATTCGTTGCTGTTGGAAATCGTCGGAGATGCGACCGGCAGCAATGACATCCAATAATAAAACTCACGTGTAAATCTTGACATAAATCATCCAAAGGAGATGTTCTTCTTCTGGTCCTTTGATTTTGTCGATATTAAAGGTAAAAATAGAAATTGAGTATAGTTAAATTTGATTCGTTGTCATTTGGCGTGTGTGACCATCTTCCTCAAGCTTGCAGGAACGAACTAAAGAGGAAGGCTTGGGAACGTATCTTCTTTATGATGGTAATCGTATTATCATAAGTGTGTAGAGGATAACCGATATCTTGTCCAGTGATAAGCAGAATAAAGCGAATAGTAGTATTTGTGAAAACAATATCAAGTTCGTATACGCATTACTTATAACTGCAGAATGTATCGTTCAGGTACGTTCCTAGCGCTAAAAATAATGAAATTTTCGGGAAAAATCTTATTTTCAAAGAGTGTATTCAATCATTTTACAAGGTATGCAGTTCTTTTATTTAAAGATTAAAGTATGAAAGAAACGTTTTAGTTAAAATATGTTTATAAATTGAATGTAGAATGGAACACAAGCGCGCGCACACGCACACGCGCACGCACACGCACACACGCACGCACGCACACACGCACACGCACACACACACACACACACACACCTGCGCGCGCACACACTGAAAATACGTGTAAGATCAACTCTTATATATTCAAATTAACGCGTTCATTGTTTTGTATATACGCAACAATCTATAAACTTCTTAAAAGCATTTAATAATCTTACATTCCAACAATATTACAGTATTATTTAAATACTACAATTGTCACTTCAAGAATATATATAATTATTGTGATAATAAAATCACTTTAATCGTTATAATCTTCGACAATATGTTATTTTCTATCGAATATTGTTTCTTTTCCATTCAAGAAAATTATTCTTAAATAATAAGTATATATTTTTTATTGAATTATGTAAAATTGCTTCATTCAAGTAAGTTTTTCTTTGTTTAACACAATATAATCTTATTTCAAGATTCACGTTGAAACTAAACATATTTTCAAAAGAAGAATATTCTTCTTTTTCTGTGCGCACACGCACACGCGCGCACATAACTGTATTATGCACATGGACAAATTGAAGGAAATTCTTGAGAATACGCGCTATTTTTTTAATGTTGCCTACTATAAGTGAAGAGGAAATAATAATAATTTTACAATATATAGCCTACTAATGTTCTATTTTTGGGCAAGAGGAAGAGTATGTACACCATAAGTTATCTACCATTCAGGTAACACTTTTTTTTGTATTTAACACGTTAAAACTCTCAATGTAGAAAAACTTTAATTAAATTTAATTACAACGTAAAGAATTATTTAATGCCAGTAATTGATTAAACAATTTTGAAAAATTGCATGATGACCAATGGCTGGCAAATTCTAATAATTAAAGAAATTCATTGCGAAAAATATTACCTCAGCCAGGGTTTGAACCTGGACCTCCCTACACTCTAGGCGGGCGTCTCAATCAATTAGACCACTACATTGTTTAATTATGTTTAATTATTTTCTAATAAAGTGCCGTAGAATCAATACGAAGATTCGAGACCTTGGCAGATCACGAAGTTCTCTGTACGGGGCGACCGTTCCACGACTATCCGTCACTGGCGTGCATGTGTCAGCACTGTCAGCTGCGTTTTGAAGTTAGACTCAATCGTTTTGTGATAAGTTCTCTCCCTCGTAATCTCGTGTCCGTGCCTCTCTATTGGAATGTCGAATCTCAAGTTGCATTTCGCGCTAATTGTTATCTTCTGCGCATCTCTCGGTAAGTGATCGGAATCCCGAAATTGCACTCCTTTTAATTCTCCTAATGGTATTTTTGTCCGTAGGCCACGCCCTGGAATGTTACGTTTGCACGGATCAGGAAGGCAACCGACATAAATGCCTGAACACCATCAAAACCTGCGAACAGGGACAGGATGTTTGCCTCACGGAGGTTAAATGGGGCAGTGAGAAAACGTTTATTCGGCTCACATTCTTTGCGTTTGATTCTTTGAGGTTATGTGCGCGTGCGCATTTCGAGCGTGTATCAACCTTCCAGTTTGAGTCAATAATTATTTCTCATAATCGCTCTTTATTAATGATATTTATTATTGCTCTTTATTGCGATAAAAACATATTTAATTAAACCATATCGTATCGATACCGATATCTCTTGGGCAGTGGTGGGAGTTAACCTGAGCATTTTGTTGTCAAGTGGAAATACGATATTTCAGTTGAAAATAGATAACCCAATTAAAAAATTGTATTTATTAGATTAGATATACCTGACTGATAAACCGACACTCTATACATGATATCATATATAGTGGCAATACGATATTACATAGGGATAATAAGCTTGATGATTATAGGTACACCCTATTGGTCCCAGGGTGCTAAGAAACAATATTACGTATCTAAGAGATGTGCTACTAAAAGGGAGTGTGAGAGACTACAGCGCAATAATATGCCCGATTGCACTCATATCTGGTATCAAGACTGGAAGTGTTCCTCTTGCTGTCAAGGCGATAGGTGTAACTATTATGTCATTGTAAGTACAGAATCTTAGGTAAGTGATTTGAAAAGATGATAATGCGAATAAGTATTTTATTATTTCAGTCTGGTGGGGACGAAAGGAAAGTACATAGAGGGATATTTGCCATAACAGTTTTGATCTTATTGGGCGTGTCAAGATTTCATTCATTCTCAGATAATTACTTGACGTTTTAGTGACAAATTAATCAATGAATTAATTTCGTCACTGTAGACTGATATTAATTTTATAGTTATACATGCGAAATAATTTTATAATTACACATTTGTAAATTTTACAATTTTGCAAATACTGGGGATGGACAAAATAATGTGAATACCTGACTAACAGACAATATTTGTTAATTAATAAGGTGTAAGGCCACCATTTGCTTTTAAGACAGCTGTAATTCGTCGTGGAATAGATTCGTAGAGTACGGATAGTATCCAACGGGATGTTTTCCCATTCTTCCACTAACACCTCTACCTATTGCCTCAACGATCATGGAGGTAGAAATCTGCTCCTCACTCTCTGCTCCAAAACTCCCTATAGCAGCTCGATGATGTTGAAATTTGGCGATTGTGCTGACCAGGGAAGATGCTTGATAATACTCCGTTGCTCCTCGAACCAAGACTGAACTTTTTTGGCCGTGTGTACGGATAAATTATTGTCTTGGAATATGGCAGTGTTTGGCAGCAATATACTGGTCACAGTAAGAACTTCATTATTGAGGATGTCGAGACATTCATTCGTAGTAATACGGCCATTGAGGGTAATAAACGGGCCAGCAGATGCTCCTGCTAACCGAACACCCACGATTTGACCTCTTTCAAAGTCTGACAGGTCGCCCATTTCACCATCCGATTGTTAACACCGTTGTAGAACAAAGCGAGTAGTATATTGAAATATAAACTAGAACAATTACTACATGAAGTGCGCCACATACACGCGCTGCACCGTTCATATCTTGGCAGGGGACCCAACATAAACAAATGTGTAATATTTAGCAAGGTGTTCACATTATTTTGTCCACCCCTTGTATGTGAGTGTATTTATATTGATCTTTTATTATACACTTTTCTTTTTTATAACATTTCTTGCAATATTGAACACATCACGGACACATAAGCTGCCTTAGAATATTATATTTACACTTTTTTACAATAATTATAACGTAAAAATACATATGTATAATATATAATATGTAAGGTTGTAAAGGGTTGGGGGAACGCTCCTTGAAAAAAGCGCCAATGTACAATGCCCGAAAGGGAATAAACATTCTATTCTATTCTATTCTAATATAGGAACTGCTGAAGATTAAATTTAATATCTGTCAAGATGTGTGGCCATCTCTTCTCTATCGCTTTCATGACCAAATCTTTTGGTTGTTTTTTTGTACTTAAGGTTTCATCAAACCAATAAAAGGTTTCATCTCAGAAGAAATAAATTTGTTCTTAAAATGCAACTACAAAGATTATTATAGGATTTTGATTATAGAATTGTTTGGATAAGATTATCGCTATTGTCGCTGTATCCTTCCATACAGCACGCGTGTCTAAAAGACATCTTTAAAACATCTTTAAGTCGTCTTTTAGACATACATATCTAAAAGACATCTTAAAGACGTATTAAAGATATCTTTTAATACATGTGTGCTGTATGGGGTATATCGCATACTTGCACACTAGTGCCTAAAGTTTTATAAATTTTATAACTTATAAGTCTTATAACATATACAGTATTAAAACTTGAAGATCGATTCATAAAGTATATAACAGATTTATAAACAATGAATATGAAAAGTAATGGTAAAAATAACTGTTATATTCGTTACCGTTACTTAAAAAAGTAACTACGTTACCGTTACAGTTACAGAAAAAAATGTAACGCCGTTACCAATTCGTTACTAAACAAAAGTAATGTAATGGTAACGTCGTTACAAGTAACGCGTTACTCCCCAACCATGACATATATACATATACGTATACACATATTATACATAAGTATAACAATACTTATTGTGATAATTGATACCACGTGTATAATAATGTTTCTTTAACGTATAATTAATGCGAATACTCAGGATGTGCATATATACCTTCGACATGTGTGCGAAGTCACGCGTGCAAAAATGTTTATAATGCCACCTGTACATACACGATAATTATCTTTGCATAAGAATGGAACAAGAACATTTTTGAAATATTCATAAATGAATGTCTGTCGAAATGGCTAAATAGCTAGTAATACATTTTCTTGAGTTTTAATTTTGGTGACGTACACAAACTTTTTACATTCTTCGCTTTTAAAAAATAGAAGATAAAACAATTAAGGAAACTGATGACGTGCTATTGGCTGGGTTATGCTGTTTCTGTCGAGATCAATAACTACAAAAGGTACAAAAGTACCAAGCTGTATGCAAAAGATGGCAACAGTAGTTATATTTTCAGCGAGAGAATATATAATGGTATTAATTGTGACGATTTCGTGCGGCGCAACTACGGGTGCGTTCCATTTGAACGTTTACACGCTTAAAGCGCTTATACGATGTCTCTTAAGCTAGAATACCAAACTGAGCATAATCAAATGAGATACCCGGGGAAGATTTAAATGCTCCATGGCGTAAGAAAATATTACAAAGTGTTCGAAATGTGACGTCATTGTAGCTTTTGGCTCTTAATTTGAACACTTATTGTAATATGTTCTTACGCCAGGGAGCATACTCTCTCATTAACAAGATACAGGGTATCTCCACCGTCACAGACAGTATGTAAGAACAACAATAAATGATTGCCGTATATGCCACACTCAAAATAACCTGGGAACAAATATTTAACAAAATTGGTAAATTTTCTATTTATTTTGGATTTGTTGTATCCGTATACTTACCAAAGACAGACATTCAAAATGCGTTGAAGTATCGCTGTAGAAATTTATTGACCGTATAACGATTGGATTTAAAAGATAAGCACAGTACGTGAGCCTACTGAAAGGGATCCAGCCTTTGAACGATAGTAACTGATTAACGATTCCTAGAACAAAACCGAGCATACAATAAATAAAATGACATGTTTTGAAACGATGACAAAACTTAAAATATAAAATATCACTATTATCTTAAAAGTGTAACAATTTAATAAGAATGTATACTAATAAAAAGAAACAGACCTCCGTGGTTAGTGGAACACGCTATTACAATCCATGCTATACCTATAGCCAAAATTATTTTGTGTAGTGCTACATAAATAGCACTAGCCAGAACGGATGGGCGTCGCTTGTAAAACACAAATAATACACCAATAATGCAAACACTAGCAAGCAACCAACACAACATTATAATTTTCTGAAATATACATATGTAAAATTATTATAATACATTTTTATTTATGCTATGACATATAGTCGATTGATACAGATCTGTATATACAATAAAAGTAAAATTAATATTTTACCCTTTTCAAGACCAAAGTATTGTTCAATTTTGCTAAAACGTAACCTACAATCATTCCAATAATATATGGATTTATTCTCATCCATGGTGGTGTATATATCACATGCATAAGTTCAGCAAGTTCAGTTAACCTGCAACAGTGAGAAAATGGTCCTCTTAATTAATTTCATAATAAACATATTATTTTGATAACTTACATCAGAGTATATTTGTGAACGTATGAAATATAACCGCTAAGAATAGCAGAGCCTATTAAAAGTACACTCAATATCGTAACAGCACCGTAAAAGTATCTGAAATTTATAATATATATTTATTAACATATACACAAAGTACTAGTTATAAAATCATCCGTATTCGATTAACTTACACAGTCGAAAAAATCAACAGCATGGTAGCGAGTATGTAATATTGCATATCATTAGCTAGATACCAGCTCCAACTCAGGCACTGTAGTAAAAATTATATGTAGAATGAAACTTTTATGCGCCTCTAAACATAATTTTTAGCTGATCCAAATATGTACGTACCATGTCATTAAAAGGAAAAAGATTATTTATGTACAAAAGATTTATCCACAAGTGCTTTGGACAAGTTTCGTGCGACCTCTCATACATGTAAAATTGCGATGTCTTATCGAACCAATCAGAACTTAATTGTGATAGTCCAATCACTATCATGTAAGCCGGCGTCAACCTTAACAAAATTTTATTATAAATGTGTGGAAAATAAAAAATTATTTCGGTGCGTACAATAATAAGAGAAAATACCAAAGCGCGGAACTCTGCAAACATTTCTTTCTTGATTTTTCATATTTTCAAAAAATTAAGATAAAAATTATTTATAATATTTTCACATCTTTCCACTAATCACATTTATTGTTAATATCTGTCATAGTGTTATTGTGTTCGTGAAATAATTGCCACTTTAACGCTATTCACGGCATGCCAGATGAAATGTACTATACACTATCGAAGAACTATTTATTATTATCTTTTACCTCTTTACTGGATACTATTATTTATTATCGAATTGCTTTTATTGCTGTCTGCAATAATCACGATAACATACCTTATAAATCTTTTTGTTGTATGTGTGAGAAGATATATTATCTTCTGTCTGTAATTTTGAAGCTCCTTTTTTGCGCTCGGTTGTTGTCGCAAATATGAATACGTTATAAAACAGCCACTTGACAAAAAGAATACTTCGACTCCTAGAACTACGATGTCCATTAAATACATATGATCCTCAAGGAATCTCCATACTTCTGCTTTATTGTCTGTGAACATCAACAATCTATGTTATGAGTGTAAAAAACACCAGAGAAATTTATTTTACAGATACAGTTTAAATTACTTACCGAGAGTATCCCACGAAAAATATAGGGTGTGGAACACGATTAAGCCATACATGCTTAAAACTTTTAAGCCATGAATGACTGGTATTGTACCGGCTTCTAATTTTGTATTAAATATGTTTTTTGTATTGCTGTATACGGAGAAACATCTTAATATTTTTCCCATGTTATTCTCCGGATACAAAGGTAAATTGAAAATTATTTCTACTTGCTGGGACATGTAGTTTCGACCTGATCGTCATAATTAAAAATTTTTATGATTAAGAAAAAAATTTTAATGCTTTAAGTAAGAATTATTAATATTGAATAAAGAAAATCTCTATAAGTGGTGTACATGCATACACATAATATATAATAGTACGCAAAAATTGTATTGCTGATTATTAATAATTTAAAATATTAGATAATTGCAAAAATAATGGCACATAATTAATTAATTAATGAATTATGTACCATTATTTTTGCAATTATCTAATATTTTAAATTATTAATTATTAATTATTATTATTTTTTTTAATTATTTAAATAATTTCGATATAGAATCTGTTTTGTAGGAAGTAAAAGCTATAATACATATATCGAAATTGTATGTGGTCTTTTAAAAACTTCAAATAGAAATTTTTCTAAAAGTTTCGGAAGTGATACTTACTGCGGTTAGTATTAGTTCTCTCATTTCCTTTTGCCAGCTTTTGATACCAAATAATATCGTATACTGTTCCGATTATTGCCATAAGAAAAACTATTAAAACTACACTGCAAATAGAATAATTCTTTATTAATTTTTACACTTTTACATAACTAATATAAAAATCATGTATAATATTTACATATGTTGTTAATGTTTGTAAAATTGTTATTATATGAGTGAAATAATTTTCACGTTTTTTTATGACGTACCTGAAGAAACCTAATGCACCATAGGATAGCGATTTATTATCTTTTTTGAAATCTTTTATCCGGATCAGCTGTAAGTTAGTTGAATTGAGATCATCGATGAAGATACTTCTATCATGAAGTACACTTTCCAATATGGAATTTAAGTTTTGTATAGTGCATGATGCTGGTAAACAGAGTCCGAGCGTAATCACATCCTGAAATCAACCTTTCTATATATTTAAATATTAAATATGAAATGATATTACGTTTCATTATTAAACCTAATATTTCAATGGAATCTCTTGATCGTATTTTATGTTTTTCGTGTCGTATTTCGTTTTATAGAAATTTTATAAACTTACCTCGTTATTTACATATGTGTGATATTGTAGAGTACTGTTGTGTCTAATATGAGCGGCAAAATAATTTATTTTAAAAGGCGGAAATCTTTGCGGATCATGATACAGAATGTTATTTAACATTTTTTGTTCTAAAATCTGTAGAGGATTCGTATTCATTGTATCGATGCACTGACTACGACTTCCTAACCAATAATTGTTTCCGTAGAGGAACCCTGGTTTAAATCTGCCGCTTGACTCTAACACTGAAACATAAAAATTTGAACCTTTTTATTTACACAAACTAAGGATATACCAACTTTTATTTGTTGCTAGTCACTTAATATTTTCATTAAGCGTATAGATAAAAGTGAGAAATAATCTTTGTATATCTTGCATTATCAGAATTTCTTCTGAATATGGTAATTATAGTCAAACAATTGAGCATGAAGTTTTATCGGAAGAAATAAAGGAAATAATAATATTAATGAGACAAATTTTTAATACTTATTCCATAAAAATTTAATGCAAATAAATTTAATACAAATAAATATTTTATTAAAATCGCCTTTTCTAATTTAGTTATGGGATACACACGTGTGATAATATAGCACACGTATGTACAAAAGAAAGAAAGAGTTTAACACTTTTGTAAGGAAAGAGGAAGAGCGCAATTAACATTTGGTTTAGCAGCGCCAAGTTTTTTTAATAAACAATGATGTCATGAATCAGGATCGATATGTATCCCACAATTAAATTAGAAAAGGCGATCTTTTAATAAAATATTTATTTGTATTAAATTTATTTGCATTAAACTGTTATGGAATAAGTATTAAAAATTTGTCTTATTAATATTATTTCCTTTATTTCTTCCGATAAAATTTTATGCTCGATTGTTTGACTATAACATTTTAATATAAAAAATAATAATGTACCTAGTTTTTATAAATATTCAGTTTAGTTGGCGCCATTTGATGATATCATTACTTTTGTAGAGAAGATACTTTGGAGGGAGGGAGAAAATTAAAATTTTTCTTAAATAAAAGTTATCCAAATAATTAAATTATATAATTTTTGATTGGATGACGTTTATACTTGGCATCTTTTTAAACCTTTTTTATTAAAAAAAGTTATTTTTTAAGATGATATCACGAATTTTGTAGTTTCAATTACACTGTTATTGAAACATCATTTTTTTCCGTGTACATATGAACATTCGTATATACACTAGGACCAGAATTCATAATTAGATTTTATATTCAAGACTGTTTTAAGATCATCTTTAGATACTCCGTAGCCAATGAAATGTTCCATACAGCATCTTTAGATAAATTCACGATGGTCTTGAGTATAAGATCTGACTATGAATACTGGTCCTAGCATACATACATACATACATACATATGTATGTACATACATATATGTATACGCATATAAAGGATGTTATGAATAAGGTGTCCATCCGCTCGTATACAGATAGAACGGCTGAACAGAAAAGTATTATATTTTGTAAAATTTGCAATAGTTATCGAGTAATTCTATAAAACGTTTGAGCGAATAGACGCGAGGAAAGCGGTAGGTCGGACTCGATAGGCATCTGATAGTGAGAAGTGAAGCGATGCGTGGCCTATAGCACGGCGCCGAAATGAATTGAATTATTTTTAAATGAGCCACGTATGTAATCTATCGAGTCGATAACATATTTTTCAAGTTAGCAGCGTGATTGTGCCAGTAAGTCGAGCGACTAGAATGCTCGAGTTCGAGACCAGTTTTTCCATTTTTTTATGGTAATATTTTTTGTGTATAAATATTAATGCTATATGAATCCTAAACAAATTTTTATTTCACGAATTTGCATATTATCTGTGGAAAGAGTCATTTTTATTTAATAAAACTGGTTTTATTAAATAAAAATGAAAAAAATTTTAAAATATAATTCACCAAGAAATAAGTTTTATTAATATTACATAACATGACACACTACATGACAGACATGTCTTCGCAACCAGAAGTAACGTTATTTGAAATACATACTTTTGGGTGGTATGAACATTTTTGAGGATAAAACAAGGAAAACGTCGTGTACATTTATCAAATACCACCTAAAAGTATGTATTCCAAATAATATTGCTTCTGGTTGCGAAGATATGTCTGTCATGTAGTGTGTCATATTATATTATATTAATAAAACTTATTTCTTAGTAAATTATATTGTATTATTAAATAAAAATAACTTTTTCTCCAATCAGCCCTAGCCGAACACAAGATTGAGACCGGACACTAAAGAAACCGAATACTAAATAGCAATAGAATTATGATGAAGAATTTGACTTCCTTCGTACCTTTTAAGCTCCATAGTATCCGTTGATCGACAGCATCTCGGAAAATTTTTAATTGTTCTCCGCACGTTGTCGATTTGAGGAAATCATATTTTCCTGCTACGGTGTAAGCGGGCACTGTTTCAGTAGCACTGTTAATCAATTTTAATTTGTGTGCAAAACACAATGTACTAAATTTTATGCACACAATAAACAGTGCAATGTGCCATTGTAATACACCAGTAACCAACATGTTGTTGCGTTCAGGTATATGTTCTGTCCTGTGTTGTAATGTCTTGCACTCGTTTTACCGGCGGGGATCTCTATTTTCACTCTGGAACGTTGCGCTCTGATGTTGTGGCAAGATTATCGAGATTTCATATACCTAATTCCGTTCTTCTGAATACAGTGACCTAAAAAAGAAAGGAAGGGCAGCAAAGCATATCGACAGAGATTAGCGTGGTTGTCAAGACAACCTTAGCGGTAGTCGCCGACAGATGAATATCTGTCTAACTCTAAACTCTAGTGTCAGCCATTAGGCGAAACCGCATGTCGGCCATTTTGGAGGGAGCAAGCCCGTCCTTTGGCGAACGACGTCAGCCTTGCGGCGAATCTTGGTCTGCCCGAAGGCAAGACCTATGTCAGCCCGAAGGCGAAGGCAAAGTCAGTCCGAAGGCGAAACCAAAGTCAGCCCGAAGGCGAAAGCAAAGTCAGCCCGAAGGCGATGTCAATATGCTTTTATGCGTAAAAACAGATGGACCTGTAAATTGGGCACTAAGGAACAAGATATTGTAGGATGGAAGTTGATGAGCGGATAACCGGGCGAGAGAAATAACTTGTAACACTGATTTTAATTGTAAAGACACCACTGTATACATATAATCAAGACGTGCAAAAAAATTGGGATTGGCTGATGTCGTCAGAGAACATAATTAATGTTAGATTTCTTCAGCCAAAAAACAGGCAGATGTTTATTTTGTCTTCAGTTTCTAAATTTTATTTATTTTATTATTAACGTTAATAGTATCTTAATAAAAACGATCATATCTTATATCTCCGCGTCACTTCTAACTGCGTGGTGATTCCCTATCCAGTAAGCAGGAGCCTGTCCGTTTACACAAGACGTTGTAGACGTGTCTATAAGACGTCTATTAGACGCGTCTAAAAAGAGTCAAATCGACATCTATTTAGATGCGAAATTCGATCTACTTTAGACGTATCGAATAGACATCTATTATACGTCTATTCGACTTCACGTTTCTCCCTGGGCACAGTATAACCAGTATGCCCACTCGCTCTTTTGTTTCACGTTCGCGCCGATCCGTACTGCGCATCCGACATGTTTTTATTATAACCAATCACAGGATTTTTGTACGTGTATTAGTGCAAAGTCGGTATGACATGGAAAAATTCGCAGTGTTGACGGATAATGCGTAAATACTTTTATACGTTGGAGCAAATAATTACATTAATTACTTTTTAATTAGAACATTTTCTTTCATAGTTAGAAGTGACGCGGAGATATAAGATATGATCGTTTTTATTAAGATACTATTAACGTTAATAATAAAATTAATCAAATTTAGAAACTGAAGACAAAATAAACATCTGCCTGTTTTTTGGCTGAAGAAATCTAACATTAATTATGTTCTCTGACGGCATCAGCCAATCCCAATTTGTGAACGTCTTGATTATATGTATAATAAAAACTATCAAGTAAGACGCCTATCTAAAACTATGGTAAACAACATATGAGGACACGCCAATGTGGGTCACAAGGCAAGATGTAGGTAGCCCAACTGGTAAATCTTATATTTTTCTGGAAGTCGTGAATCTACAGGGTGGTCCATTTTAATCGACAATCGGAAATATTTCGTCAGGTAAGCCAGATGGAGAAAAATGTTTCAGACAAAAGTTGTATGGTTTCGAGGGGGCCATAAGACGGTACCAAAAGCAAAAAAAAATTTTTTTTAAATTGCTTGTTACAAAATTACAAAATTGTTTGTTTTCTTTACACCAGTTGATTTGTATCATTATTCTGTTCAAAAAAGTATTAAGGTAAGATGATAAAAAAATGAATATTTTATAAGATATTTTGTAATTTACGTCAAAATATTGGAACTTTCAAACCTTAATAACTCAAGAAGTTCTTAATAAAAAAATACTTTATTATAGTGTTTTGGAAAGCTCTCGAGGTTAGCTACAAGAATATGTAATAAAAAATAGGGGATGCCATTTAAAAAAATTGGTGTGACCTTTATGTGACCTTCAAATAATTCTTCAAGGTCAAACCAATGGTACCGTCTTATGGCCCCCTCGAAACCATACAACTTTTGTCTGAAACATTTTTCTCCATCTGGCTTACCTGACGAAATATTTCCGATTGTCGATTAAAATGGACCACCCTGTATATACCGTTTCTTTCCACATTGGTTCTACGCGTCGATTTCTTTTTCGGACATAACGCTAAGACGCCCGTCACGGATTGAGGAGGTCCCAGCCTAGGTTCGAATCCTGGCTGAGGTAATATTTTTTGCAATAAGAATAATTTACAGCACGAGAAAAGGGGGGTATTGAATGCTAAATGTAGCATCAGAAAAATGTTAATATGTAGCATTTTTAATATAATTACAAAAAATCGTTTATCGCTTCGAATACGTGAATTTGCTGACGATAATAATTCCACGTGTAAGAAAACTGCGTTATGTCCAAAAAAGAAATCGGCGTGTAGAACCAATGTGGAAAGAAGCGGTATATATAGATTCACGATTTTCAGAAAAATATAAGATTGTGACCCACATTGGCGTGTTCTCATATGTTGTTTAGTCTTGATTATAATTGCAGAATAGAAAACTACTATAAGAAGATCAAGAATTAATATTTCTATTTTGCAGCCAATCGATACGTTCAAAAAATTATAATATATCATATAATAAATGTGTAAATTAGCGTATAGCTGTGTAAATTACCTCCGTTAATTTGTTTTATAGCGCTTATGCGCATTTAACATCAAAATCTATCATTTTCATTCAAATCGACATCAAATTGATGTTAAATGCATCAAAAGACATCGATTCGATCATTTTATTACTCACTGCGTCAATAGAAGTTTATCTATAGGTCTATTAGATGTCTATTAGATGTCGAGAAGTAACTTGCAGTTTAAAAAGAATTTTTCATTAATAATTCACCACTATTGTGTACATTATGTATGAAAAAACACAAATAACACAAAATCACATTGCATCTAATTTAAATATTTCTAGACATTATTTTAGACTAGACTGCTCCGACGTCTGATAGATGTCTATATCCGATCTTACATTTCTCCCTGGGTGGTTATACACGATCATCTACGCATGTATTAGAAAGGATCGCGCTACTGCGCATGCGCGAGAATTCCCATAATTGGGCAAAATCAATGCTAAAAGTTGTAAAATATCTACAAGGTTATCAATAAGGTTATCACCATGTTGATTCCGGTTGTGCGACATATGGACCATCACATCCGGTAACTTTGGACCGGTACTGGCACGACAAAATATCAAAACATGTTTTCTAAATGAGACTGTCGACAGTAAAAATTTTTAAAAACAAGAATCTGTATAGAGTTATATTGATAAAAGAAAACCTAATTTTGCAAAACCCAAAAACCAATTGTTGTATGGAAGGGCGAAAATCTCAAGTAACGTTGCAGAACTTACTGACAACGAGTATACATATAATATGTAACGCCTATTGCCCTTTCTACACCTAGGGATGATCCTACTTTTACCACATCCGATACCCCTTCTATACCTAAAGCTAATCCTACTTGCAGCTTATCCGAGGGAGTAGTATACCCAAATAACACAAGGACGTCCTCAGGACGTCCTCAGGACGTCCAGGACGGACTTCGCGGATATCCTGAGGACATCCTGAGGGCATCCCGGGACTTCCTCAGGACATCCTGAGGAATAGCAAACGAGCGCCACTTTTTAGTCCTTAGGACATCCTGAGGATGCTCCACCGGATGTCCTGAGGAAGTCCCGGGATGCCCTCAGGACGTCCTCAGGATATCCGC
>NW_011966898.1:13432-20764 GCF_000949405.1 Vollenhovia emeryi | reverse complement strand
ATTTGTCGTACGACAAATGTAATAGTACCCTTACTCTGTATCACAGATTAATAGACAGATCGCCAAAGGCCCGGGTGAAAACGAGACCACTACACACTTTGCCCCTTACCGACAGCGTTGGCCCTATATAAGAGCGAGTCTGTACTAAATATGTATATCCGATTTTATCGACAAATTTGGCCTTTTGGTGCGAGTCCAGACTAAATTTAGGCAATTCTGTCGATAAAATCAGATATATTTAGTCGGGACTCGCACCAAAAGGCCAAATTTGTCGATAAAATCGGTGTATTTAGTACAGACTCGCTCCTAGGGGCAACGCTGTCGGTAAGGGGGCAAAGTGTGTAGTGGCACAGATTAATGCCCATTCTACACCTATAAGGGTAAAAGGGTACACTGTAGTTGTACTTTGGTACGATTGGAAACCAACCAAAGTGTAAACCTTTTACACTTTATACTACTTCCTCGTGCCCATTCTACACCTAGGGATGATCCTACTTGTGGCTCATCCGATACCCCTTCTATACCTAAAGCTAATCCTACTTGCAGCTTATCCGAGGGAGTAGTATAAAGTGTAAAAGGTTTACACTTTGGTTGGTTTCCAATCGTACCAAAGTACAACTACAGTGTACCCTTTTACACTTTATACTACTCCCTCGGATAAGCTGCAAGTATAGCTGCAAGGATTAGCTTTAGGTATAGAAGGGGTATCGGATGTGGTAAAAGTAGGATCATCCCTAGGTGTAGAATGGGCATCGGATATTAAGCTGCAAGTATGATTAGCTTTAGGTATAGAAGGGGTATCGGATGAGCCACAAGTAGGATCATCCCTAGGTGTAGAATGGGCATATAGACAGATCGCCAAAGACCCGGGTTGAGGCGCGACCCCCATTTCCGTACTTTATTGCCCCTTACCGACACCTTTGCCCCTTACCGACAGCTTTGCCCCTAGGAGCGAGTCTGTATACTAAATACATATATCCAATTTTATCGACAAATTTGGCCTTTTGGTGCGAGTCCCGACTAAATATATCCGATTTTATCGATAGAATTGCCTAAATTTAGTCTGGACTCGCACCAAAAGACCAAATTTGTCGATAAAATCGGATATATTTAGTACAGACTCGCTCCTAGGGGCAACGCTTTCGAAGGGGCAAAGTGTGTATACATATAGTGGTCTCGTCTTCACCCGGGCCTTTAGCGATCTGGGTAGTGGTCTCGGACTTCACCCGGGCCTTTGGCGATCTGTCTATTAATCTGTGCTCTGTATGCTGTGTCGCACGATCATGCCTCAGTTATGTAATATCTAATTATACATATTTCATAATTATGAGATCGTTCTAATTTTGTATTATTTAGAACGATTGATTGATTCACTTGTTTATCTCATCTGACTCTCATATTTTCATATCTGAGTAGTTCGGACATGAACCACAGCTTGTATACCGTTACCGAGCGAACAGACGCAGTTATCGTCTACTTTTTCAGGGTGTGCATTTGTTTCCCGAGCTAGAAGACCCGAATGGCCGCTCTCGAGCACGAGCGGGAGCTCGATGAACATAGGGAGATGACTGGATCATTTTGCGTCGCCATAAATTTATCCTGAAAATCCCTTCATCCCGCAGTGCAGCGTATAGTCACACGATAGCAGCCATTTTCATAAAAATTTACAAATATCTTCGAATCTCTGAATCACGCGCAGCATGTCCATTGAAATTAATCGACTGAGTGACAGCTCTATAATATAACAGCCCGCTTGAAAGAATGCAATTATGGCACTTAAAAATTTATGATTTTTATGATTGACATGATATAATTCACATCAATAATAATAAATTTATACAGAATATTTTTTTACATTAAAATTAAAAATATGAAACAAAATTGCCATTGTTAATAGAATATTAAAATGCTACGCATTTCTTAAATTAGCCAAGTTAACTTTTTGAGCAATGCCCCAGTGGTCGAATTGGTGAAACGCCCGCCTAGAGTGTAGGGAGATCCAGGTTCAAACCCTGGCTGAGGTAATATTTTTCGCAATAAATTTTCTGTATTATTAAAAATGCCAGGTATGGTCAAGAAAACACTGACATTGTGAACTTTTTGATTTCTCCAAAACTAAACGCCTAACGTCTGACATTGACATTGACTAATTATTAATTATCACGATATACGCGGTCGCCGGATAGTTTACTGAACGGTGATCTCCTCGAGGCGAAGGACGCGCGGAGAATTCGTCTTTAACTGGGTGAACTTTTACGCCCGGTACTTCCGCAATCCTGCGGGATGTTCTGCGGACATTCCGGGATGCAAAGTGAACATGCTTCCCACACAAATGATGGCATCCGCGTGTATATGTGCGTCTACAAGCGCGCGCGCTTGTACAGGTCTCTGTGTATGGTCACGTTATTAAAAATAGCCCGGGGGTATTATTGACCCGCGCGTCATAACTTGGATTACGGACTTTCCAGTTGACCGGCTTAGGATCAAGCTAGAGCTCGTTCCTCCAATCCGAAGCGCGGAGGACAGCGAGGCGATGATTTTGTCTCTTCTCACCGCCATCTAAATAGTCGGCTGATTGTTAGTCCGTTTCTGCGTTTTCCGCGGGGATGAAACCACGGATCGATGGGCCAGCTGCGAGTGAAACCCGGCAGAAGCCCGCGCGAATCCCGCACGAGTCATGCATCGTCGGATGCGATCGCGCATTCCTTTAACGCACGAAAAGAGAAGGGGAGGAGCAGCCTCCCGTGGCAAAATTTCCCTCGAATTCATTGTCACCTCGCTCGTCTGTTCGTCTCGAGGGTTATCTAATCTGATTTTTTTTTTGCGAAATATGGGTTCATACGCGAGACAATATGTTAAATACTTTTTTCAAATAGTGAACGTTTTAAGAGGGAATGGCATCGTGCATATTGACAGATATCAGTAAGATTTATAATATATTAATTTAGATCTGCGGCAATTTATAGCTATATGCATACAAATGAAAATGTCGGAGAATTTTGAAGGGAACCACCGAATCGAAATTGATTAAACGTTCGGGTAAGCATTCTAGGTGTGCAAACTGCTGAATAAATAACGAGAGAGCGGCGCGATTGGTGAATGATGATACGGGATGTTCTACGGTTAAAAAGTAGAACGGTATAGATGTGGAATCGATAATTGCGACACGTGAGAAATTATTATGCGGTCTCAAGGGAAGACGCGGCTATCCCTCTGGGAATCCCCGCGATTCGCGGCAGACCGGAAGTAGTCAAGATGCGACTAATACGGCCACGGTCGTGAATGCGCCTGACATTGGGCAGCCGTGGTTACCGTTCGCAACCGCTCGCATATAAAATCGTCCGGCCGGAGGGGTTGATCTCCGTCTCTTCCTGCACGAGTAGGAATCCCGCCGCTGTCTTCGGTCCAGCAACCGAACGTCCGCGCCAAGTGGACAAGGAGTAACAAGGGAGAGAGAGAGGGGGTGACCTGTAGCTCTGTGCTAACACGAGTGATTAGTAACATGAAATATGTAGGTGTTTCCAGTTAATTTTTCCTACGCTATTAGTTAAAAGGAGAAGACAAGATACTTATGTTAGAATACTGCGTTTACACTAATGTTACTTACCAATACCAAACATATAAACAAGCGTACAAACTTAAAATTAAGTATATTGTAAGACAAACTAATTTATAGTAGAAACCACAATGCTATTAATACAATGCCAATTAATGTTTATATTAACTTAGAGTTATATACGTATACATATATATGTATAAAAATTAAATATTTATTAGTAAAAAAAGTGAAAAGTAACGGTAGGGTCCTTGGTTCGATCCCGGCCCTCGTCCCGTATTTTCTCGTTAAGGGAAGTTTCAAAAATTCTAGGCGAAGGCTGAGGTCGAGCTCCCACCACCACGCGTCGCTCTCCTTCCTCTCGCTGCTGCCGTAGGACGTATCCTCGCACAGGAACAGGAAGAGGTGAACGAGGGAAGAGCTGACGACCCGGGGGTTTAGAAAGAAGGGAGGAAGGAAGTGAGGGATCAAAAAAGCAGAAAAATCGTACGCGCTCCTTTCCCTCTCCGTTTTCCCCACCTTCCTTCCCGTCACCTCCCATGACCGATCTCCTCGCCGTCGCGTGTGGCTCACGGCCCTCGCGGGTCTCGTGGCTACCACCGTCGGTCGCATGTCGATATTCGAGTGCGCGGCGCAGGCTGAGCAGTGGCTGTGCCGAGCCACTGCGCCGAGAGTCTAAAATTATCGGGTAACCTGCGCGCGCGGCCCAAGAGGGAAGAGAGAAAAGAACAGAGGCGCGGCAGTCACGGTATTGCGCCGCGGAACGAACAAGGATGGTCTGCGACGTCGAAGGGGGGGGTGGGCATCGCAGGATAGAGGGAGATAGACGGAGAGGCTGACGGTACATCGTGGACGGCTCTGAAACCAGGTGCCGGGGACGACGGACGGTTCGTGGCGGTGACGAGGAGAACGCGAGGTGGTCCAGACGGAGCAGGAGCGAGACGGGTGACCAGGGCGGTCGAACGCGGCGAAGGGGGAAAGAGAAAGAGGGAAAGTCGTTAAGGAGCGAAAGGCGCGAACGAGTGAACAGGAGGGAAAGGTGGGCGTCGGACAAGGAGAGTCGATTGTGAGATCGCCCGACAAAGGGAGTGAGCAGAAGAGAGACGGCGCGACCAAGTGGGCAAGTGTAGTAGGAGTATAGTATTTGCTACGAGCGTGGGGGAAGCGCGAGTGAAGAGAGAGGGAGAAGGTGCGCGCTTCATGGGAAAAGGACAGAGAGAGAGAGAGAGAGGGGGGTGGTAGACAAAGTCGAGCGATCGGTGCTAGGCGAGCACGCTGAAAGCGCGAATGAGAGGGGGGGACGGTGCTAACGGCGGAGCGACAAGGACAGCGTGAGCGGAGCTCGAGAGAAAAGAAGAGGGGGAAGACTAGACTTTCGCGCGAGGTTGGAGCAGGACGAGCGGAGAGGAGCGCGAGAGCGCAGCGCCCGGTGGAGTCCGTTGGGTGGGGGGAAGCCGACGGGACCGGGAGAGCTGGGGAGAGCCGTCGTCGAGCCGACGTGTCGTCTGAGAGAGAAGAGGTGCGTGCTGCCCAGGAGCAGCAAGAGAGCGCGCTATCTGTTACCTAGACTCGATCGGACGTCGCAGGATACGCTAGACGGCTCGCAAAGACCCACGCGCGCAACGTCGACCATCGAATCGAGCACGTCGTTTCTCTCTCGCTCTCTCTCTCTCTCTCATTCTGTCTCCCGCTCCCTTTAATTCTCCCCACCACCTTTCGCGCTCCCTTCTCCTCCGTCAAGCGTCGTGCGCGCGAGACACACCGTCGTCAGAATCGTCGGTCGTCAGACTCCGTGTGACAGCTCTCGCGCGCGGTCACCACTCCGCGCGAGTTCGATCGTCGTCGAAGTTACGGAACGAACCGCGCGCGTCTGACCGAGAATACCGAGAGTAACGAGAGTAGCATCGCGAACTGACCAGAGTTTCGGAAGAGGCCGGCATCGTACCCGGCGACGAGCCGTCCGGGAGTGGCACGGGACGCTGTCAACGTCGACTTCGTCGACGAGTCGATTCATCATCGATCGGCCGATCAACAACAGCAACTGCAGCAGCGGCGGCGGCAGCGGCAGCGGAACCATGGCGGACGACCAAGAGAACAACACGTGCGAGGACTCCCTCGGGACCGGCGACACCAACACCGATTTCGGCAAGAAACTGCGGGGCCGGAAAGGGGCCCTCAAGAAGAAGAATGTCTACATGATCAAGAATCACAGCTTCATGCCCCGATTCTTCAAGCAGCCCACCTTCTGCAGCCATTGCAAGGACTTCATATGGTAAGTGCGGCCACCCCGTGCCCGAGATTCTCCGACGTCACGTTTTGAAGATAACGCGTTGCCCTGAGAGAATAGGATGCAAAAAGGAGCTCGCTCGGAAAAGATCCCAAAGATTCGACCTAAAGGTCCAAACCACAGCTCAGGGGGCGATTTCCCCGCGAGCAACTATCTTCCGAGATTCCTCGAAACGGAGTGCAAACGTTCGCACATTGCCATTCGCGTATTTTCGGCTTTGTGACTGTTACAGTCGTTACTATCATTAGCCTCTTATTATTCGAACGCGTTCCCGAAAATACGAACGGCGGCTGCTGGTGAGCGAATGGTGTGTGCGCGCTGGCACGCTTCCGCTCTCCTCGTAAACGTGTCTATGCGTCGGATGCGTTCCAGTAACGATCGAGTTTGCATCCCCGGGAGAAGAGTAGGTGAACGCCTCGGGGAGAAACTCGTCACGGGACTTGCATCGACAGGCCTGCTCCGACGAAGGAATCTCCATGGGCTCTCACCCCCGGTCGATTTTCACAAAGATCGCTTATCATTTTGACTTCCCCACCCCCCAATGGCGCTTGAATTTACGGTTTGAAATTACTCAAAATGCGTATTCCTATCCTTGGTACTTCATAACGTGAAGCTTTTCAACGTCAGTGTTTTCTTGACCATACCTGACCACATCTTTAATAATACAGAAACTTTTTTGCGGCAAATATCACCTCAACCAGGGTTTGAACCTGGACCTCCCTACACTCTAGGCGGGCGCTAAGGTTCGGTAGTCGAATTGGTGAGACGCCCGCCTAGAGTGTAGGGAGGTCCAGGTTCAAACCCTGGTTAACAGCGTCAGTGTTTTCTTGACCATACCTGACATCTTTAATAATACAGAAACTTTTTTGCGGCAAATATCACCTCAACCAGGGTTTGAACCCGGACCTCCCTACACTCTAGACGGGCGTCTCACCAATTCGACCACCGAACCTTAGCGCCCGCCTAGAGTGTAGGGAGGTCCAGGTTCAAACCCTGGCTGAAGTGATATTTGTCGCAAAAAAAGTTTCTGCATTATTAAAGATGTCAGGTATGGTCAAGAAAATACTGACGTTGTTAATTACCGCTGCCGACATTGAAGAATTCTGACCAGTGAAGCTTTTCAGTTCAAATTGAAGGGGATGGGGTCTGCGAATATTTCCTCGAGAACGATCGATTGTTTCCTATTCCTTCTTGCTTTTTTAAAGCGGTGACCTGACAACCTATATTTGAAAAATTTAAATAACCCTTTTTGTACATACGTGGCAGCTATAATCCGACCGACGCACAGTGGTCTGGAACGGACAAACACTTGTTCAAAATAGGCTACAGGTCGTATTTTTTAACCGATTTTAATGTTTCTTGAACAGAAAGACTCGGAAATAAATTCTGAAGAGAACTGTGAGAGCCGAATTTTGATTTTTTGTGTTGGTGCAAAAATATGTAAGAAAAAAATGTGTTAAACTAGCACTTTTCGACTAAATTATTTTTT
>NW_011966898.1:0-6549 GCF_000949405.1 Vollenhovia emeryi | reverse complement strand
TGTGCGTGTGCGTGTGCGTGTGCGTGTGCGTGTGCGTGTGCGTGTGCGTGTGCGTGTGCGTGTGCGTGTGCGTGTGCGTGTGCGTGTGCGTGTGCGTGTGCGTGTGCGTGTGCGTGTGCGTGTGCGTGCGCGTGCGCGTGTGCGTGCGTGTGTGTGTGTGTGTGTGTATGTACGCATTCGAATGTCTGTGATTGCTCTAACTTCCGTAAATTTTGAGATATCGGGCTAATTTTTTTTTTAAACTTCGAGAATCACTTAAGTAAGGTTGGTATTGATTTCTGCGATGATCGGTTAATGGGTTTCTTTTTGAAAAAATTTTGAATTTTATGAGAAATGTCTGTGATTGCTCTAACTTTTTTAGTGTTATACTGATGTGAATATGGTATACTATTTTTCGTATCTCTTTCATTATCAAGATTAGCGGAATTCTACGGTATCTCGTATGCAAAACGAATTTGGTTAAACCTGCATAATTATTATTTAATATTTCAAGCAATTATCTTTAATAAATTGAAGTAAACAATTTCGTAATTATCACCATTAAATTTTCTATATAAAAACTAAAATTTTAATATATGATTTTATTAAAAGTAGAAATATTCTATTTTAATTTGTAAAGTATAAAATTATATTCTATGTGAAAATGGATTGTAAATGTAGGATTTAACGACAAACCCAGTTATAATATTAAAAAATTTTATATTTATATTCATCAAGATTTTAATATTTTTTACATATTTCTTGCTGACGGAATGAATAATTTTAATTAGATTCATTATAGCGAAGGTAATAACGAAGTTTGCGATATCGCGTATGTGGGGCAGAGCTGTGAAGCAGAGCTACGTGGCAAGAATTAATTCTTTGTCGGCGTTGCGCAACGTTTTGCTAACGAAGCTACGGATATCGGCAAGTAGAAGTGGATATTCGAGGAAAACGATTCACAGGCGCGGGAGATGAAGCGTTATGTAAAAACTAAAGGGAATGGCGAATTAATAGAACCGGTCCATAGATTTATGCCGGCGACCTTTCATTCGAATCCAGCATCTTTAGCTGTACTTTAGATTGTACTTCTCGGAGTTTAAAAAACCAGTCGTGCTAAGAGAGAAAAGATATCCTATTCTACCGATAGTAAGAAATAGCTACATATATGTATATGTATACAAGTTTTATTATTTTCATCAATTATAAGAACACACTATAGCCCGTTTTTTCAATTTCTGGTTAAATGTTAACCAGAGATTATCGGATTATCTGTCTCTTCTTAGATAATAATATAGAAAAAGATAGAGAGTCGACTAACTTCTAGTTAACAGTCACCCAGAAAATGAAAAACCGGGCCCATGCCTTTTAACCCGTGATTATTTCGATTTATAACAGTTTCTTGAAGTACTTACGCCATTTTAGTGAAAGACTGTACATCTTGTTCGACTTCTTACTTCCGAACTACGAAACAATGTTATATCTCGTTGTACTTGCGCGTATTGATTTAAACACATAGCTTCTATACACACATGTGACGGCAAATAAGATTTATTTAACAGGTTTCCTGGTTTTATATACACGTCACAACGATCGCTTCTCAACCCGTATATCGTTATCGAGTCTTGTGGTTTTCTCCAGTCATTTTATCGAAGAGGAAATCCGCGCGGCCGTCGTTTGATCCATTAACTGGTATCTTGGCTACCACGAGTAAAAACTGCATCCATTCATACTGTTACCGTTATCTCACACGCAATTAATTTTGCCGTCCTGTTGCTACATAACTGGCATTCTTAACGACACGCTGAGGACACCAAGTTGACTGGCTTAATTGGAGTTGATCAGTAAATTAGGGCAATAATGTTATTAATTCTCAAAAACTGACTTTTATTAAATTATATTTTTTTATTGAAAATACTTTTTTCATTTTACTACTCGTTATATTTCTGTCATGTAAATTCATTTATTATTTTTAAATATAAGATTATTATACGATGAAAAAGTAGTACTTATTGTTAGTTAATGATTACGAGTTTATCAAAATATGATAGCTATTAATTTAATTATTGGAAACCCATTGTGCACCTGACCTATTTATGCAGCGATTTCAGTCATTCCACTTGATCCTATGCTTAAGGTACTTGTAACTTGTAATAAATCTAGGTTAATACCACGGCTCCCAATGAAGTGGACTTCCAAATCATTGTCTCAATGTAACATCAATAACGTAACGCTTAAACTTGCAAGTTAATATTAATTATTCACTCAAGCAACAAATGTTTTTTATTCATTCCTCAAAAGCTGTTCTTCTAACAAAACTTAAGAAAATAGCATTTTCAGATGTGTCTTAGGATCAGTTTTTTTTGATGTGACGTTTTCTGTATTGTTTGCATGTTTTTGTCTTTTATGCGGTCATTCTTAGGGAGAATCTTTTTTTCACGGCGAGGTCGTTTTAAAATCGTTTATTTTCATTTTCCTTCCCGCAGCTCGCAGTTTAAATGTAATCTTGAAGAGTGCCGGGTTTTGGCGTGCACTTCATGAAAATATATCGAACCCACCATGAACACGACATAGACACGCGCATACGTACATACAGAGCGTCTATACATTGTTAGGCCTATAAATCGCCGCGCAAAACATCTGACCCTTCTGTCCACTTGCTACTGACAGACTGTCTCATGTTTCACACACAAGCACGCGAAAGCACACACATACAGTACACAAGTATTCCATATGTACAACCGACGAGTTCACAACGAGCTCATAGTTGTTGACCTATACTCGCATTCCCTTTTCCGTGATGGAAAATGGTAGCTGGAAAATAGGTGGCTGATGCTTTTCGGCAAAGAGTAAAATCCGAGAGAGAAAATTCGGGAAATTTCGAAAATTTGATTTTAGGCTCAAAAATCTAATTTTACGCAAGAGAGAAATTGGCAAGCTTTTGAGGTAAAAGCGCGTGCGTTAAATTTACATTTAAATTAAATTCGTTTAAATTGAAATTATAGATACGCTAGTTTACTAGGTCTTTTTTTTTCAAACTTTGCAACACGAGATTTGAATATTACGTTGCACAAACTTCGATGTATCTTCAGTAATGAGTTTTTCTACGAGGCGGTCGACTTTTCCTGTTATAAAGATGAAAACGCTGTTACTATTTTCATCCCAATGTCGGAACTTGCGAAAAATCATTTTTATCGACAACTTTATGTCAGTAGCTTTTGATCACACTTGACATTATCCTCATTAAAATTGGAATAATCCTGACCAATTCCAGACTTGACAGTATACAGCTATTAATTTTAAAAGTTTAGAATTTGTTTTCAAAAAAATATGAATTTTTCTTTTAGCATTTGTGTAATTTATATCACTAATATTAGTTAGAAATTTATAAAGGCATATACATACTTTGTTTCAGACATTGAATGTAATTTCGTGATAATATCGTTAAAATAATAAGGAAAATAAAGAAGGAAGAATTTTCGCGTAGGAGAAACGTTTTGCGGTTTACTGTTGATTTATCGGTACATTTTTCCTTCGATGTATCGAGCATAAAGTGAGACGTAAAAGAAATGAGTTGCTGTGTTGACTTTGAACGTAAAGTCATTCTTCCCGGATTTGATATTTTGTCGAAAATTAAATTGTATCTGAAATTAAACGAGTTTCATTAGCCGCGTAGATACTCGATCGGAACCCAGATTAGCGACACGTGATTGATGATTGGGTGAGAGTAAATTATCCCGGCTGGTTGTTGTTTCATCGCCAAACACACGCGGACACTTCAGCAATCACATCACGATCCACTTCGATCGCGGTAAATCGCTAACAACCGCGACGTTGTTATACTCTTGATAAATCAACTGGATATTGTGTCATTAACATTTGATTAATAAGAAGCAAAATATTCCGCGTGATATGATCGCCTGTGGCTATACATCAACCACAAACCTTACACAATTGAACGCTTCATTATTTTTTCCCGTGCTATTTTTTCGTTTATTTTCCATTATATTTTCCATTTACCTGGATAAGTTATTTTAAATTATTGCTACATCGTACTTATGTTTCCTTGTCTTCTTATTAAAGATCCTTTTAATTTGTATGTGTTCACAAGATGTAATCTTCTCAAGAGGTCTTATAATGATCTTTTTTAGAATTGTAGTATATAAAATTGTAGTATTTTTTTTTAGAGAATTTTTCCTTATAATATGTATATACCAAATGTGGCAACTTGAGTAATCGTTATTCAATCAAAATGTAAAGAGACTTTTCTTGGAAATATTTTTTGAAACAATATTGATGCATACATCATCAGAAAGGATCTCTGTTACCGAGTTAAAAAATATTCTTGACGCATTTCTATTTCTCACAACCTCATTTAGTATCAAAATGAGACAATATCAAAATAAAATCAATAATTCCTATTCTCCTCTATCGAATTAAAAAAGATGGACTTACTATATTGAGACAAGAGTAACTTATATAAATGTAACTTTATATATTCTTGCGTTTAGGACAAATTTTTCCTCCATCTTACAACGCACAAAGTTGGCACCACGATATTCGACAGAAGACGATACATACTATCGTTTTATATTCTATATTTTAGAATTTTTCATTTAAGATTAAAATATTCCTTTCTCTATAATAAATATGATTGGTGCTATATCGATCCTATTTTATGATACATTGAAGTGTAATAGCATTGGATCCGGAAATGTTTTCTGTGGGTGATCCAATAATTGTCTACCCGCGTTTATTAGGGCATATAGCTATTAAAAATTATATTTAGTGTGGCGGAAGGCTCAACATAACCATAAAAATTATTCAGTTCAGTAAAGTAAAAAATGGCAACGGATAAGGTCCATATCCAACATATGTCTTTCTCTTCTCAATAAGCAGCGTAGAAAGTTTTTTTTTTGTGGAAAATTGTTACGGGTGATGAGAAGTGGATACTCTATGACAATCCAAAACGCAGAAAATCATGGGTAAATCCCGGCGAACATCGGTCGCAAACCTCTATCGCTTCGGAAAGAAAGTTCTGCTCTGCATTTGGTGGGATACCAAGGGCGTGATTTATTATGAGCTATTAGAACCGAATGAAACAATTACTGCGAACCGCTACCAAGACCAATTAATTCGTTTGAGTCACGAATTAGAACGAAAACGCCCGTATACTAGCAAAGGAGAACGGCCTGTGAAATTGTTGTATGATAACGCTGGGCTACACATTGCTTCTACGACAAAAGACATCATAATGAGTCTTAGCTGGGACGTCTTGCAGCACCCGGCGTATTCACCAGACATCGCTCCTACCGATTACCACTTGTTCCGGTCGGTGCAACATGTCTTGTCCGACACCCACTTCAAATCAGTGGATGAGATCCGAAACTGGCTCGACGACTTTATCGTATCCAAAGACACAACATTTTTCCGAGATGGAATTCATCGATTACCTGGCAGATGGCTTAAAGTTATAGAAAGCAACGGCGAATACTTTGATTGACAAATTTGTGTTACTTTCTTTTAAAATAAATCTTAAATATAGCTGAAAAAATTTGGATTATTCATTTGTACAACTAATATATAATTTTCTTTTTATTGCTTCTATTTTGCCTGTCAGTAGTATTTTGCCTGTCATGCGAATTCTTTATCTCTTAATGGCTGGAACCGATGTGAGACTCACGGTATTTGAGATGCGTGGGAGATTGATGATTGAGATACATATAATTTTAATTTCCAATTGATTGTCAAAACGCGAAACATTTCTGTTTCATACTTTCTTGCGTGACACTTCTTTATATATTTTTTAAATTGTTACATCGCTCATTCTTGTAAACTTATTATTATTTAATCTTAATTTTTGCGGAAGATGATTCCGAGGAAGATGATTCCGAGGAAGGGTCGAAACGTCTGAGACTATTAAAATACTGGATTAAACATTTAACACTGTGCCTTGATTTTTGCGTCTCGCATTGGCTTTTCTTTTGTACTTTTTTATTATATTGGAGCCCTGTACTAGTTATATCTATTACTTAATAATTTTATTTATTTGCAAAAAAACTTGTAGAATAATAACATACGGAAAGAACGGCTGAGGTTAAGACAACTAAAATAAAAATGTTGCCGCACGAATTATTGGGGTATCTACATTATTCTGTGATTCAACATTCACTACGTGTACTATACCAAATGCATATAGTTGCGTCCACTACTTCTCCGTAGTTGAGTCGTTAGGCTTTCTCGCATTTTAAATCATCCCACAATATAAGAAACGAGCTGATGAAAGATTCGAGTTAAGAGTATGTCACTATAGATCGACTTAATATTGTAAGATATGATACAATTATATATAATTACATAATATATAACTATGTCAAGTTATACAGGGTGTCAGATTTGATATGGACGACCCCAAAGATTATAGTAGATTGGGTTAAACTGAGAAGAAAAGTTATATAAAATTTTACAAAATCGTAATTATTATCGGCCGAATTCAGAAAAACGTCTGAGCCAATAAGTGCACGGAGGAGCGGAAGGCCGGACTCGGCAGCATGCAAAATGGTGTGTTTG
>NW_011966897.1:45891-47875 GCF_000949405.1 Vollenhovia emeryi | reverse complement strand
GCCCTTCGGGGGAAAAACAGGGGTATGCGGTGCATGTTACCCGCTAATACCACCCCGGTGGCCATCTTCGCGCGCATATATGGCCGGGCCCTGGGAACATAATGTACACTACCACTGCCCGGCCGCGCTACTCTCCCCTGGTATTCGGGGAGAGTCCTGCCCTGCGTCCCACGATGTTTGTGGGCCGCGGCGGAGTACGGGGCAACACCGTACTTCGCCCTTCTCTACGGGCCGATACTGGGGGAGTGGAGCGCCCCCGCGCTCCATCCCCCAGCCCGTAGGGGTCCCACTAGTGGTTCCAGGCGTGGGACCACTTGTGGTGGGACCACCGTCCCCGTGCCCGCAGGCACCGCCAGAGATCCCTTGCTTGGGTTCTCTGGCTCTGCACCTTTTAGTCGCCTCTTACGACAGGCAGGTGATACCCCGGGCCTATTCGATAGCGGGACCCGGACGCCTAACCTATTTTAACCCTTTTTTACGAGGTGGAAATCCCTTCGGATCCCCCGCGCCTCCGGGCGGGGGTATGCGGTGCATGTTAGCGGCTAAAACCACCCCGGTTGCTTTCTTCGCGCACATATGTGGCCAGATCCCGGGAACACGATGTACACTACCGTTACCCGGCCGCGCTACTCTCCCCTGGTGTTCGGGGAGAGTCCTACCCTGCGGCCCACGGTGGATGGGCCGCGGCGGAGTACAGGGCAACACCGTACTCCGCCCTTCCCTACGGGCCGACACCGGGGGAGTGGAGTACCCCCGCGTTCCATCCCCCAGCCCGTAGGGGTCCCACTAGTGGTCCCAAGCGTGGGACCACTTGTGGTGGGACCACCGTCCCTTTGCCGCCAGAGATCCCTTACTTGGGTTCTCTGGCTCTGCACCTTTTAGTCGCCTCTTACGACAGGCAGGTGATATTCAATAGCGGGACCCGGTCGCCTAAACCTATCCTAACCCTTTTTTTGACCCGGTAGAAATCCTCATGGACCATCACCCTGCTCCCGCTGGGACGGGAGGGGGTGGTGTGTGGGACTCGTCTCCCCGGCCCCTGGGCAATTGGCAACCATGGGGCCGGTAGTGCAACGGAGACGCCTACCGCACTAAAACCACCGGGGGTGGACTTCTCTGCGCTATTGGGAACTGCCCGGGAATCGCAACGGCATAACAGCTGGACAGTCCCCGCGTCGCGCGTTAGCTCGTGCACCTCTGCGCCCTAGTATTCGGGCATGGCTCTGACAAGGGCCTTCTCCTCAAGTATGGCCCTGTAAGGGCCTTCTCCTCAGATTTGCGACGGGGGTGCCACCAGGCCTCCCGCCGCGCCCCCTAGTTGTTTGTGGGGGCGGGTGGGTCACGGGTATCCCAGCCCGTGCCCACCCCCATAGGGTCCCAGACCTTATTCTCCTCCTCCCCTTTTAGTCGCCTTTTATGACAGGCAGGGGCTACCCCGGGGCTATTCTTCTAGCGGCACCCGTACGCCTTGTGGGACCCTACATCTCTTATACGTTGTTGTGTGTTGGACCTATTAATCCTGCCTCAGATGGGCCAACTGGCCTCGGCGCCTGCCTCTCCTTCCTCTTCCCGGCAGGGCCCTCCTTCCCCCATTGCCATCCAGGGGTGCAGAGGGGGTCTACCTCTCCCCTCCTCACCCTCTTGTCTTCCTCCTTCTTGGCCATCACCTTCTCACAGAAAGTGGAGAAGGCTGTCCAAGCCTCCTCTTCGCTCACTATTGCTTCTACTATCGCTCCCAGCGATAGATGATAGATCCCCTCCTATCACTCCGGACAGGACGCGACGCTCCTCCTCCCACGCTACGCACTCTGCGAGGGTGTGACGCGCCGTATCCCTGTCCCCATCACAGTGATGACATCTTTCATCAACTTCTCGTCCTATGCGACACAGGTACTCCCCGAAACATCCGTATCCGGTGAGCACCTGCGTCGTCCTAAAGGACGCTCTGGCTCCCACTCTATCGAGCCACTCGTCCAGCCTGGGC
>NW_011966897.1:36155-44848 GCF_000949405.1 Vollenhovia emeryi | reverse complement strand
GCCTGCACGATAGGCATTTTCCTGAGCTCTCCATATGCCTGACTAGACGGGTGGCGATGACGCGCTCCAACGTCTTACCCACCTCATCTAGCAGGCATATCGGCCTGTATCCGCCAGGCGGGTCCGCAGGCTTTCCCTCCTTCCTCAACAGTACGAGGCACGACTGTTTCCAAGTGTCCGGGAACTTTTGGTCTCTTATACACGCCGTGTATAGTGCCCTCACTCTACCAGCCATTTCGCCCAAGGCGATTCTCCATACGACCCCTGGTACGCCGTCTGGTCCAGGGGCTTTCTTCGGCTTAAGTTTTCTTGCTGCTCGAGTGATCTCCTCGTCTGTTACGTGCATGTCGTCAGTCCAGCCTTGGGACTCCTCTTCGACTTCCAGGTCCATGCGGATATCTCCCCCTCCTCTCCTTCCGGGAACAGGGTGCTAACCACCAGGTCCAAGAAGTCAGTTTTGAGCAACTCTACAGTTGGAGAGGCGCCGCCCGAGAGCTTGTTGAGTACAAGTCTGTACGGCCTGCCCCACGGGTCTTCATCCAACGTGTCCAACAGCTCACTCCAGGCCCGCTCCTTAGCCCTTCGAATGGCCTTCAGGGCGTCTCGGCTTTCCCTATATTCGATGAGGAGGGCCTCGAGTCGCTCGCGTGGTACTCGCTTCCCCCTCGCTCTCTGTACGCCTTTCCTGCAGCGTACGGACTTTTGCCTCAGATCGGCGATCTCGTTAGTCCACCAATAGGCACTCCTCCTAGGGGTGAACCTGATCCTCGGCATCGCGCCATCGCACGCTCGGGTCAGGGTCCCCCTCAGCCATCTGGCCTCCTCTTCTACGTCCTGTGCTGGGGGCGCCGGGGCCCCCCCGGTCGCCGTCAATAGTGCCGTCAGCATGTCACGATCAAGCTTGTTGACCGGCCATCTTACCCTCGAGCAACGCTGCGCTCTCGAGCCTCCCCTCTCTGTCGGCCTGACCAGGGTCATCTCAATGAAGAGGTGATCCGAGAGTCTCCACCTCTTCCACTACTCTCCACCCCTCCATCCACCGGGCAGCCTTCGGGGACGTCCAGGCAAGGTCGACGATCGACTCGCCTTGTGCTCTGACGCAGGTGCTCGCGTTGCCCCGGTTTTCGAGCCTTAGCCCCAGTCGCGCCGCCCATGCCGCTATCACCGCTCCCTTTGCGTCCGGCCGCCGGGAACCCCAGTCCGCGGACTTCACGTTAAAATCCCCGGCGACCAGGATCGGTCCAGGGAGCACTCCTCTCAGCTCGCTTTCCATTTCGTCGAGCCTCTCCTCTACTTCGGCCCTGCTTAGGCTGGGTCTCAAGTACACACCCATTATGCTGAGCGTGCCGCATTCCACTATGACCCAGCCCTCGCCCTCCTTGGCCTTGGTCCAAGGGACGTGTCGTTGTCCGGTCCTGCGCCAGGTTATAGCCACCGACCCGTCGGCACTCCCAGCCCAGTTAGGGCTGTTTGGGATGCTATAGGGTTCAGCTATAACCCCTACCCCACACCCACGCTCCGCCAGGGTATGCAGGAAAAGATCCTGCGCCTGTCGTGCGTGGTTCAGGTTCGCCTGCAAAATCTTTAGTTGCGTGAAGGCCCCGGTACTGCGGCTTCCTCTCGGCCACTTGCTTCTCTTGACGCAACCTGGTCTTTCCCGGTTTGCGCTTCTTCACCGATTTTCCCTCTCATCTCCGCCGGTGTGTCCGTGTGGTCCCAGTCCAGGGACCCCTGACCTTCGACGTCGATACCCATATCTGGGTCTATCGGGTTTCCCGCCTCTCGGTCCCCGGGCGGCTCCGAGTTCCGGGCCGAAGCCACCGGTTGCTTCCTCTCCTCCCGCCTGTTCTTTCTCATCGCGCTTTTCGACGCGGGCGGGCAGGCTCCTCCTCCAGCCTGTGGGCATCCGGCAGTCCTTTGGCCTTGCACACCACGCATTTAGGCCTAGCCGTGCACCCTGTCGACCTATGCCCCTCTTCTCCGCACCTATAGCACGAGTTTGTGCGGTCCTCTTTGCTCCTACACTGTGCCCGGACATGTCCCCTTTCCAGACACTTGTAGCACACGAGCGGTCTGGCCTCGAGCAGATCCACTCGTGCTGCTACCCACCCAATCTTTATGCGGCCTTTCTCCGCCACTCTCTTTGCCGTGGGCATTGGGTCCATGCCGTCCCCATGCCGTTGGGGGCTCTCCTGATCAGCCTCACCTTGACCTCGTGGCTCGAGCACAGGCCCACTTTTCCCACGGCCTCTCTTATCTCCTCCTGCGTTATGGAGTCGTCTAGGTCCTTTATGCGGAGCTCCACCATTTTAACCATGCGTGCGACTCTCACCCCCTCCGCGTCTCCAACCACCTCCCTGATTTTCCCCACCAGGGTGTCCGCCTTGGCGTGCGCATCCTTTCCTGGTATTTCCAGGATTAATGCCCCGGTGAGTCCCCTCCTGGGTCTTAACTCCTCAATCCCGATGTCTTCAAGGTTTATTTTGGACCTAACCGTCCTCATGCCTTCCTCGTACATTCCCTTTGGGAATGTCAGCGAGACTGCTGCTGTTGTCGGGACCCTCCTTCTCCCCGCGCTCCGGGGTGCCGATGGTCCCTGCCGCAATTCTTTTCCGCCGTCTACTCTGCTCTCCCTTTTCCCGGACTTCGTCTTTGCCTGTGAGCTCGCCGGTAACGGTGCGGGTTGCGATGCCGCTTTGGGTCCTCTGTTTTTCCTTCCCTTGACGACCTCCGTCCAGGGGATCTGATCCCTATCCGGGAGCAGCCCCTTTCCAGGCTGGCTCTGCGGTGCAGGCTGCGTGACACCCTTTGCAGGCTGTGTCACGCCCTTTCCTTTCGCCGCTTTACCAGCTGCTGGAGTCGGGGCGGTGCTCCTTGCTCCAGGTCCTCCTCCAGTGTCTGTCTGCTCCTTCTTTCGGGCAGCTTTCAGCACGGCCCTACTCCTCGTGGCCTCCCTTACCACCGTCATGTTGGTGATTGTAGGGAGTTTCTTCCCGGTGGTTTTTTGTCCCGGTTCTCCCGGTATTCCCACCATGGCGTCTTCGCATTTTGCCGCAAGGTTCTTGAGGTTGCTCCTTACATCTTGCGGATCACCTGAGATGACTGCCTCTATGGACACGCTCTCCATGACGCGCCTGGCATTTTCCATAGCCACCTCGATCGGTGGCTCTTCCAGGCGTTTGCTTTTGCCCCCTATTGCAGGTCTGAAGGCCGGGAACTCCCCGTTTCTCTCAGGCGTTGAGTTCCGTTCTCTTCCGAGTGCTGCATGTGCTGGTGGGTCTACCACCATCGCGTCCACCGCTTCTTCCTCCTCTGGGTAGGTCTTATTCCTCCTATTTCGTGAACGTACCCTATTCGTTTTTTCCTGCGTCTGTAGCTTCGCAGTGAGCTCAGCTACTTGTTGCTCGAGCGCCCTGATCCGCTCCCTGAGCTTGTCCGCCTCTTCCCTTTCTTTTCTGACCTCCGGTGTCGTGGCCTTGGAGGTGAGCGCTATCGTTGCCGCTCGCATCCCGTTTGCGCTCGAACGCAGCTCTTTAACAAAGGTGCCTTTGAGGTTCTTGGAACCTCTGGCAATCTTGTCAACTACATTAATGAAGTTGATCATGTCCGCACCAATTTGGTCTACGGACATGTCCACGACAGGTTCACGACGACGAGCGGGTGTTGGGTGGCTGACTTGCCACCCAACGCTCCGGACCCCCGGGCCCCGCCTGGGAATAAGTCCCAGCGGCCCCGGGGATCCCCGGGCGGACGGGCCCCGCCTCGGAGACGTCCGAGCGGCCCCGTCCACCCCCCTATCTGGCAGCCCACCCGGGTGACCAGCCCAGGGTCTGCCTCTTCCCACCGGAAGGGCCGGTCCACGTCCAGTCCAACCGCCGGGAAGCCGCAACTTCCGGCTCACCCTTCGGCCAGGACCACGTCCTGTTTGCCTCCGGGGTCCGGCTCTCTTCCGCCCGCGAAAACGTCCACGACGAGTTCGTTGACGGAGGAGCTTCCCCTTGCCACCGCCTCCTGCCGGAACACCGGCGTGCAATGGATGACGGTGGCCTCCCTCCGAATCCCAGCCGCCTGCCGGAACACCGGCGTGCAATGGCAACTGGGATTCCTGCCCCCTCGTCCGGGTTCCCCCCGATCCCTGCCGGAACTCCGACGTGCAATGGGATCGAGGGGGAGACGACCCGGTCCGGTGGGTGGAGCAAGCTCCCCCTATCGGCCCCGGAAGCCGGAGGTTTGAACTCGGGGTACCTCATCCTTTACCGGCGAGTGGTCTCAGTTCTGTCTCGACTCGCATCGAGGCAGCCGAGACCGGAGTCGCCGGGCTCCTTGTTTCCCCTTTTCAGGGGAAAGGCAAGCTCTTAGTCGGCGAGCGCCCGTCACCGAAACCGCCGATGCCTAATACGGCACACAGCGGTTTCTAGACAGACGCTCGCCTACAAGCCCCCTCACCACGTCAAGGTGGCTTGCCACGAGGGGGAAACCTTTTTTTTTGTTTACCCGGTGGAAACCCTCATGGGCCGTCACCCGCCCCCGCTGGAGAGAGGGACGGGTGCTGTGTGGGACTCGTCTCCCCGGCACTTGGGCAATTGACAACCCAAGGCCAGTGTGCAATGGAGACGCCTACCGCACTAAAACCACCGGGGGTGGACTTCTCTGCGCTTACTGAGGGCCACCCGGGTACAGCTACGCATTGACCTCCAGGTGACCCCGCGCCGCGCGTGACTTCGCGCTCTTCTCTGCCGGATTTCCGGCCTGGCCCTTAGAAGGGCCTTCTCCTACATTAGCGGCGAGGGTGCCACCGGCCCCTCGCCGCGCCCCCTATTTGCTGATGGGGGCGGGTGGGTCGTGGGTCTCCAGCCCACGCCCACCCACCAGGGGCCCCGGAGGGCTTCCTGGTAAACTCCTTTTAGTCGCCTCTTACGACAGGCAGGAGATACCCAAGGCCTATTCTTGAGGCGGGCCCTGGACGCCTTAAACCCCCAAAAATCCTCATGTTCACCTCTTGGAGGCTTCTGAGCCTGGTGCCTTCCAGAGGCAGGCTGGCTTCTTCTACTCTCCCCCCCTCTTCCACGGGATAAGCGTCCCGGGTGAGAGGGGGCGTGGGGGGGGGGAAGGTTAACCTTAAACGGTCCGCCTCCCCCCCAGGTTTGTCTCGTATCTTCGTCATCTCCGCCCTCCTTGAAGGTAGGGCCCTCTCAAGTGGGCTGCTCGGCCGCGCCGTCCACGCGCGCCTCTTCTCGCCCCCCCATTTCCTCCTCTCTGCGAACCCAGAGGGGGATTCGCCTCCCCCCTCCTTACTCGCTCTGCCTCCTCCTTCTGTGACATTACGCGTTCACAGAAGGAGGAGAACGCCTCCCAGGCTCCCTCTCCCCGGGTGATGGCATCTACCACCGCCCGTAGGGAGAGGTCACCCCCTATTACGTCTGTGAGGACCCGGCGCTCGTTCGCCCACCCCGGACAGAACTCCAGGGTGTGCTGCGCCGAGTCCTCCGCCTCCTCGCAGTGCTGGCACTGCGCGGTCCTCTCGCGCCCGATCGGTCCTCTCGCGCCCGATGCGAGGGGGAAACCTATCCTAACCCTTTTTTTTTGGTAACCCGGGGGAATCCTCATGGACCGTCCCCTCGCCCCGCTGGGACGGGACGAGGGGGTGTGTGGGACTCACCCTCCCTGTACCCCGGGCAATTGACGACCCGGAGCCAGCGTGCAACGGAGGGTGCCTACCGCACTAAACCCACCGGGGGTGGACTTCTCTGCGCTTAATTGGGGGATATCGGGAATGCCATCACAGATCAACCGAATATCCCCCGCGCCGCGCGTAGCTATCGCGCACCTCTAGGCCTTAATGGACAGGCCAAGCCCTAGTAAGGGCCTTCATCGTGTCGTGGGCAGTCTTCCCACGCTGCGGCGGGGGTGCCACCCGGCCACCCGCCGCGCCACCGTTGGTGTTGGGGGCGGGGTGAGCCACAGTTCCCAGCTGTGCCCACCCCCAGGGTCTGTCAGACCCTCGCCTCTCCCCTTTTAGGACGCCTCTTACGCCAGGCAGGGGGTACCTCGGGCCTATTCTTCCAGCGGGTCCCGCACGCCTTAACCTTTTTTTTTTTGACCCGGTGGAAATCCTCATGGACCGTCACCCGTCCCTCCTGGAGAGAGGGACGGGTGGTATGTGGGACTCACCCCCTGACACTCGAGTATTTAACACCTCGAGGCCAGTGTGCAATGGGGTGCCTACCTCACTAAAACCACCGGGAGTGGCCACCTCAGCGCTTTGGGGGGCCATCCGGGTACTTCAACGCAAATCTCCGGATGACCCCCGCGCCACGCATGTTACGCGCTCATCTTTGTCCCCCCTTTAGGAGGGGAGACCTAGGCCTCATTATGCGGCCTTCTCCTCTTTATTCGTTATGCGGCAGGGGTGCCACCAGGTCCCTGCCGCGCCCCCTTGGTGTTGTGGGGGCGGGCGGGTCGCGGGTCTCCAGCCCGCGCCCACCCCCGAGTGCCCTGTACTTTGCACAGGGCTCTCGACTCCTCCTGCCCCTTTATGGGGCGATAGGGGGGAGGCGGGGGCGCAGGCAGCAGGCGACCCGACACCACCCCTCAGGGTGGGGTCGGACGCCCCACGAAACCCGCGCCCCCGCCCCCCCCCCAGGACTCCTAATCTACGGTCTATTGCCCGCAGTCAGTCCACCGGGGGGGGGGAGGCAGCTGCTCACTGTCAGCCGCCTCCCTCCCCAGAGACTGTTCCCTATTCCCGACCCATTCGCTTAGGTCAGGCTCCACTTTTTGAGGTGAGCGGGGATTCCTCTTCTCCCTCTTCTCCTTCCGATCCCCGCTCCCCCGCCGCCTTGCTGTGCTGTGGGGGTTGTCTCCCCCCGTCGCACCCGCTCAGCCTCCTCCTTCTGCAGCATAACATGCTTACAGAAGGAGGAGAAAGCCTCCCATTTCCTCCTATCCCTTGTAACTGCCACCACGACCGCACGCAGGGACAGGTCCGGGCCTATCTCGTTGATAAGGACTCGGCGCTGTGCATCCCACTCGGGACACACTTCTAGAGTGTGCTGCGCCGAGTCCTTGTTCGCGCCACAGTGGTGGCACCTCTCGCTCGGTTCCTTCCCTATCCGCCGCAGGTACTCACCGAAGCACCCGTGCCCGGTGAGCACCTGCGACGTCCTAAATGAGGCCCGCGCCCACGGGCGCTCCAGCCACTCGTCAAGACGCGGGAGGACGGCATCTACGGTGCGCCTGCCTGGAGTCCGTGGCTCCGAGAGTCTCGCTCGCCATTCCTCCCGCGTCTCCTTCTTTGCCCGGGCTCCGAGGAGCCTCCTGGCCTTCGCCGTGACCGGAACACCTTGCCCCCGGAGTTCCCTGGTGCGCCGGTACACTTTTGCGTACTCGGCTGCGCACGCTTTAACCTATCCTAACCATAACATTTTTTTTTTACCCGGTGGAAATCCTCATGGACCGTCACCCGCCCCTCCTGGAGAGAGGGACGGGTGGTGTGTGGGACTCGTCTCCCTGGCACTTGGGCAATTGACGATCCAAGGCCAGTAGTGCAACGGAGACGCCTACCGCACTAAAACCACCGGGGGTGGTCTTCTCTGCGCTTGATGGGGCCACCCGGGTACTGCGACGCATTACTTCCGGGTGACCCCGCGCTGCGCGTTGACTTCGCGCTCCACGTGGCCGTAGTTCCGGCCCGGCCCTGACAAGGGCCATTCTCCTACTTTATTCTAGCCCTGATAAGGGCCATTCTCCTCTTTCGCCTTGATGTGCGGCGGGGGTGCCACCAGGCCCCTCGCCGCGCCCCCTGGTTGTTGTTGGGGGCGGGTGAGTCACGGGTCTCCAGCCCGTGCCCACCCCCATTCGGTCCTGATCGCATCTTCGCCTCCCCTTTTAGTCGCCTCTTACGACAGGCAGGGGCTACCCCGGGGCTATTCGATAGCGGCACCCGTACGCTAGAAGTGGACCGACTCCTTTCCTTGCACGTTGATTGTGCCTATGGCCTTCCCGGGCCAGTTCTCCTCCTCGTTCGTTCGTCGCAGGGGAGGGAGTACGGCTAACCGTGACGGTCCACCGCTCCCTCCCCGCGTTATCACCAGGCCCTTAGGTGGGCCGGTAGTCGGCGTGCCCCTCTCCTTTGGGGCACGCCTGTTCCGCCTCGATGGGATCTATGCCTATGGCCTTCCCGGGCCAGTTCTCCTCGTTCGTTCGTCGCAGGGGAGGGAGTACAGCTAACCGTGACGGTCCGCCGCTCCCTCCCCGCGTTATCACCAGGCCCTTAGGTGGGCCGGTAGTCGGCGTGCCCCTCTCCTTTGGGGCACGCCTGCTCCGCCTCGTTGGGATCCGCCAGAGGGGTCGGCTTCCCCCCTTCGGATCCGTTCGGCCTCCTCCTTCTGCAGCATAACGTGCTCGCAGAAGGAGGAGAACGCCTCCCAAGCCTCCTCCCTCTCCGTGGCGGCTTCAATTACCGCCGGGAGAGAGAGGTCTGCACCTATGATGTTGGAGAGGGCCCGGCTGGGCAAATTTCCAGGGTGTGCTGCGCCGAGTCCCTCTCCCCGTCGCAATGGTGACAATGCGCGGTTAGCTCGCGCCCTATCCTATGCAGGTACTCACCGAAACAGCCGTGTCCGGTGAGCACCTGCGTCGTCCTGTAGGACGCCCGTGACCATGAGCGGTCGAGCCACTCGTCAAGGCGGGGG
>NW_011966897.1:21264-25445 GCF_000949405.1 Vollenhovia emeryi | reverse complement strand
AGAGAGAGAGAGAGAGAGAGAGAGAGAGAGAGAGAGAGAGAGAGAGAGAGAGAGAGAGAGAATACTGTTTGGAAATCAGTATACAAACTTCACACAATTATTATAATTTTTATTTGACTCTCAGGATACCAGCCCGACCGACTTTGCCCGTTTCCAATCTTACTCAATATTTCTTCACATAATAACTCACACGTACGCACGTAGGTGTCCTTTTCAATGAAGCATTTCTCGGTACTTGTTTATGGGAAATATTGTGTTCGAAACTAAATTTTCTGTAAGATTTCGTAGCTTCGTCGGAATAATTGGGGCCACGCTGTATAAATATATGTATGTATAAGTCAGTATTTATTCAGTCAGATCTTATATTCGAAACTGATTATCTTTACTTATTCTCTACTCCGTAACCAATTAAATGTTTCATACAGCATCTTTAGACAAATTGATGATGGTCTTGAAAATATTTTCTGACTAACAATACCGATCATAAATTCTAATGGATCATTAAGGATATATCGGACCTATCTTCAAAATAGTAAAAAGTCGCTAAAAATTTGTGAAATTTTTCTTTTAGTCTTCCTAATGTACTGCAGAAAAGTAAAAATGCATCCACTAAACGGTTGCTGACATATAACTATTTTAATGTACACTGATTTTACACGTACTCTTATGGAAAGAGCCGATCTTCACGGATAAAATAACTAAAAATGTAGAAGAAATAGTACCAGTGTTTTAAATTCTTTTATACATCTAGTAAACGAATAGATCAAAATGAAGTAAAAAGTTCTGAGCGCTTTTTCGCTTTATTTCGATGATAAAATTAACATAGTTAGGATTATCCAATATAGATCAAATATGCGCCGTTTTGTTCGATAACTTTTGTCCATTTTGAAGGCAATTTCATAATTCCGCGATTGAAGAAGTCCTCGTCCCTATTGATAAAAAACTTGACCAGCTCATTTTCACAAGCCTCTCTTGAGGCCAGTTATGTACCATCAAGAAAATTTTGCAAATGCTTGAAAAGGTGATAATCGCTTGGTACCAGGTCTGGACTATACGGCGGGTGCGATAAAACCTCCCATCCAAGCTCTTGGAGCTTCTGGCGCGTCGTTAAAGATGTGTGCGGCCTGGCGTTATCTTGATGGAACACAACACCCTTCCTATTGGCCAATTCTGGCCGCTTCTGGTCGATCGCCTGCTTCAATCTGGTCAGTTGTTGACAGTAGAGGTCCGAATTGAGTGTTTGGCCTGATGGGAGCAGTTCATAGTGGATGATTCCCTTCCAATCCCACCAAACACACAGCAAAACCTTCTTGGCCGTTAATCCGGGCTTGGCGATCGTTTGGGCCGGCTCACCGCGATTGGACCACGATCTTTTTCGGCTGTTGTTCTCGTATTTGACCCATTTTTTAACGCCAGTCACCATCCGCTTCAGAAATGGGTCGATTTCGTTACGTTTCAGTAAAAATCGCAGGCATTAATTCGGTCCAAAAGGTTCTTTTGCGTCAATTCGTGTGGCACCCATACATCGAGCTTCTTCTTGAGACCAGCCTTATGCAAATGGTTTCAAACGGTTTTCTAGCTAATCTTCAGTTCCTAGGCAATGGAATAAGCCTAGTCAGTACAGAAAGTTCCCTGAATGTACATAAGATATACGGAAACGAACTCTGGATATTCTGTGTATATCCCACACAGCACATGTAGATACTGAGAAAGTTCTGAGAATATCTCAACAGTACATTACGTATATTCTCATAGCTTTCGAATATGTTCTATGATGTACTGAGTACGTACTGAGAATGCACTAATGTCCGCTTTTTCTCATACATAGTATGTGTTGAAAATATACCAATAGTATATACTGAGGATATTCTGTTGATATACCAGAATATCAACAGAATATTATTTGTAATATGTATCGTATATCGTAGGTATATATCCGAGCAGAAATTTTAGTAGGATCCTGATAGGGACCTAATAAAGATGCCTTAATGCCTGGTCAGGCACTCATCAGGCAGCCCTGACAGGGCCCTGACAGTAAATGTAACGTCGAGAATTAAAATTGCCTGATCAGGTTTTCTTTATCAAGACCTCATGACTTGCCCTTTGTTGCGCCTTACAGTTTCTAATAGGGAGTGGGACATCAATAGGCTTCCTATTAAAAAATTCAATTTGTTAAACTAACCGTTAAATTGTGATAAATTACATAGTCATTAAAAGTTATTTAGGTTATTGAGGTTTAGCCATGATCCAGACAACTCGCTCTCGCAACGTATCGGCTCGCCTTTTATACTAATATGGGACGATTTTTACTTACGAGAAAGACTAACGCGCGGTCGCCACGTCGCGGTAGTATGTGGTACTAGTGCTATCTATTCAGGAGGGAATCAGGTGTACCGGATCAGGCACATGTCTATATTCCGCGTCTATATCCCATGCACATACGAGAAATAACGTACTACTAAAATATTATTCGAATGTTCTCAGTTTATCCTGTATTATCACAGAACATTCAGTATGAGTACAGAATATTCGAATGATATCATGTGCTGTGTGGGATCGTAACACATTTGAAAGATATCCATTGTAGGTCGTATGGATATTCAAAAGCAATGCGCCGTATGTTTCAAGAAGATCGAATATATATTTATTTCTACATCCAATGTACATACGCGGAACATACACTTTCGTATATTCATATAATTGCATTTTTAGTATATCTTATGTACTAGGGGCAGTCAAATGAAAACGAGAGAGATGGAAAAAAGTAAGTACACTGTGTATTATTTCAAAAGTAATTGCTATAACTGGTAATACGAGTACATTTATCCCACTGTGGGACAAGACGGTCAATGTCTTCATGGAAAAATGTTTGTGGCTGCCGACGGACTCCTGATTGTATTCAAGCGTGCACCTCTGCATCCGAAACAAATCGACGGCCACGAATGTCTTTCTTCAGGGCTCCAAAAATATGGAAGTCGCATGGAGAGAGATCGGGACTGTATGGAGGATGTGTAAGGGCTTCCCAGCGACATAGTATATCTTATACAGGGTGTCTGATGCAAAAGTAGCCAACTTGAAAATAGTGGTGGATAGAGTTAAACTAAGGAGAAATGTCATGTGCCGCGGTACAAAAGTAACAATAGTTATCGAGTAATTAATTTACATGTTTGAGCGAATGAGGATGCAGGAGACGGTAGGCCGGACGCGGAAGGCATTTAAGAAAATCGATCGATGAGCGAGAAGTGGAGCGACGTGCGAGATACACCGTGGTGGGAAAAAACCTAGGCGCAGCGGGGAGCGCGGCGCGGGCGACCCGAAACATAAACATATAGCGAATTCGGTCGCTTGCACTAATGTACACTAGTGTACACTGAGTACAAACTTTCCCCAGTGCAACGTATTCGATCGATGCCTTCTGTTTCAGTGCATTGCACTCGTCGTATTCGGTTATATTGCACTATTACAGTACAAACCTTATATCATGTTCGATGAGTGTTACACTAACCTAGTGTAGCACTGACTTTGTATTCGGATACGCAAAATAAACTGAAGGAGTGCAAAGTTTATTACACTGTCAATTTTTGCAGTGCAGTTACTATTAGCGCGGTAAAATTATGGATCCTAACCGCGGACTTTTATTTCTTATAGCGAATTCGGTTGCTTACACTGGTGCGCACTGAGTGCGCACTCCCAGGTAGAACAGAAAAGTCATAATGATATCATTAGGATGTCATCATGACATTATTTGTCACTTAAAAGTCACTAATAATACCAAGAAAATTTCTCATGTAAAAGAAAAAAGTAAAGTAAAGTGTGCAAATTAGAAATTTGCACATGGCTTCCTCATAGAGAAAGGTTTAGGAGCGAAATCTAATTTTTTTCGATGTTTCTTGAAAGTGTACGAATTAGATATTTGCACATTGCTTCCTTATCATTGCGTGCAAATTGGAAATTTGCACATTTCTTCCTCATCATTAAAGTAGACAAATTAGAAATTTGCACATTGCTTCCATTGTTACGGCTTCCTCATAAAGGAAGCTTTAAGAGAGAAATCTGATTTTACTACGATGTTTCTTGAAAGTATTCAAATTATTCTTATTTCGCTCTTAAAGCTTCCTCTATCAGGAAGCCATGTGCAAATTCCTAATTTGCACACTTTACTTTACTTTACTTTTTTTTCT
>NW_011966897.1:0-13083 GCF_000949405.1 Vollenhovia emeryi | reverse complement strand
TTTTTGATACCGTAAGCAGAACTGGCGAAGAAAAATTACTACATTCCGCACAGTGCGTCAAAGTGTACAATTTTTTAGAGAAAAAACATGATCTTGATTTTGAGAAAGTTCCGGGAAATGGGAAGAGTGAATGCAAATTCAAATAAGAGCTTCTTAAAGCAGAGGCTTTGCCCTATAAAATGAAAAAAAAACTTCAATTCGACCAGTTTTCGCGAAGTTACGCTTATTTGAAATTCGTGAAATTTTGATGTAAATTTCTTGTTGCGTTATTTTTTTTAACCAGTGTAGTTTTGATGACTATGTAATTTAACACAATTTAACAATTAGTTTAACAAATTGAAATTTTTAATAGGAAGCCTATTGATACCCCACCCCCTATTAGAAACTGTAAGGCGCAAAAAAGGGCAAGTCATGAGGTCTTGATAAGGAAAACCTGACCAGGCAATTTTAATTCTCGACGTTATATTTACGGTTAGAGCCCTGTTAGGGCTGCCTGATGAGTGCCTGACCAGGCATTAAGGCATCTTTATTAGGCCCCTATCAGGACCCTACTAAAATTTCTGCTCGGGTATACAGGGTGTATTCTAATTCGCGCCCACCATTTATATAGTGATATTTCTCATGAAAAACTGAGTCGAAGAGTCCCGAACCATTTTTTCGAGTCACGCCTCACAAAGTAGTTATTATTATTTAAAAATTAGCGAATCCACATCGCTTTTTACGGACGCACGTTCGTGAGCCACGCGTCTATTAGTGTGCGTGAGTCGCTGCGCGCCTCAGCGTTGCCACGGCCGTGTTCACGTAGCTCCGAAATAATCAATAATTGCTTTTTGCAATGAGCATGATATTTTCTACCCAGGAAGCACCTTTTTAGATTACAATTTGATATTAGTTGTACTTTCACACAAGAAAATTGTAAAATGAAATAACTGTGATGATAGTGCCCCCCGTTCCGCCGTCATCCGAGTTCCGATTTGACCAAGATGATTTTTTAAGTTAATTTTTTCACTATCAAAATTAAAATTTTAAATCTCCAAGAATTCTTTTAATTATCAATTTTAATATTAATAAAAGCCAATAAGGCAGATAAGTAGAAAGGAGAAAGATTGTATTTATTTTGCTGCGACCGAGAAGTGTAAGTGTGAAAAGTTCTTTTTACCGATAAGTGTAAGTGTGAAAAATTAAATAAAGTAAAAGAAGTAAATGACCGCAACAGTGTTAACGTTGACATACAGTAGAATCCCGATTATCCGAGTTAATGTGGATCAGGACCATCTTGGAAAATCAACTCGGATAAACTGGAAAGGAAAAATAAAAAGTAACAAAACGCTGGACGCGTACCTAAATGGACTGTGTTCGGAAACATCACTCGAATGCCCCTATGTATCATTTCACATTCGGTGAATAAGGATGAAATGATACATAGGACATTTCGATGGTGTTTTCGAATGCAGCCCTGAGCGAAGTGCCTCGTGTTTCGTTGATGAGTCCATCGTCTAGTTGCTAAAACATGCGCGGTAAGAGGGTAACAGTTCTGATTAAAGAATACTTTAACTCCATTTTTATGTCCATTTTTGCATAAAGATATTATTAAAACGTTTTTATTAATATTAAAATTGGTAATTAAAAGAATTCTTGGAGATTTAAAATTTTATTTTTGATAGTGAAAAAATTAACTTAAAAAATCATCTTGGTCAAATCGGAACTCGGATGACGGCGGAACAGGGGGTACTATCACTACAGTTATTTCATTTTACAATTTTCTTATGTGAAAGTACAACTAATATCAGCTGATCAGTTTTAATACTTTTCCATGGGACATCCTGTATAACGCAACGTACTCTAAAAAGTAAAGTGAGAGATCTCTTGGTGCAAGAATTTGAATTCTATTAAATTATATTGTAGTATCAAAAACTTGTATAAAAAAAGATGCGCTTGAAAATACTTATCTCTTTATGCAACGTGACATATCTGAGCATGCCTCTTTCGTACAATTTAATTCGTCAACTTTTATAATAATAATAATAATTTTATTACCAATTCGTGCCTTTCGGCTACAAATTCCGTTTATAGCCCGGTCGGCTTTACAAATGACCACACAGATTTGTTCGCTTCGCAATACCGGGACTTCCATTCGTGCAAGTTGCGCCCTTTTTCTCCAACTCTCTCATTCACTCCTCTACCTTTCTTCTCTACTCCTCTAATTTTTTCAGCCAGTTATGACCTTTCTCCGTTCCTCTCATCAATTCTTTCCAATCCTTCCCCCAACTCTTTACCCTCTCGCATTCATACATCACATGCATCATCGACTTCCCCTCTTTAATTCGTCAACTTTTAACATTTCTTATTTAAAAACTATTATAGCCTCGGCATTTTGGTATTTTCTGTCTTAAAATGATCCCAGGAATCTATCATTAAAGGGCACGGCAAGTCTGGGGCATTCTGTATATCATATTAAAGTATAGTACCATAGACATTATAGTACGAGTATAATATAAGAGTAAACTGACAATGAGCATATCTCCTTGTAAGCAATGAAGATCACGTAGTAAACGATAGATAATTAGACACCATGTAGCTTTCTCTCTTTACTTGTGTCTGTACAGTGAGGTGAGGTATGGACGTGGTGTGCCATATACAAAAATACTCGTAATATATGAACATATGTATAAATTATCACACTCTCAATTGTCTTCTCACTTTTTTTTTACGCTCTCTCACTCCTTTCTCGTTAGAAAGAGAAAGGTGCACAGTATCTATATTGTCCGTTTCTTTCTATTTAATCTTCAGGTTTCAGGCTTTATGCTCGGTCTATTCTTATACCATGGTGTTTTATACCATATCTATGTATAGTACATACATCGGACAAAGATATTTCTATCAAAGGACGTGAAGTTGAATTTACCACAATTATAGATATACTATTAGGTGTACAAATGAATAATCCAATTTTTTCAGCTACATTCAGGGTTTATTTTAAAAGAAAGTAAATGAAATTGTTCAATCAAAGTATTCACCGTTGCTTTCTATAACTTTAAGCCATCTTTCAGGCAACTGATGAATTCCATCTCGGAAAAATGTTACGTCTTTGGATACGATAAAGTCGTCAAGCCATTTTCGGATCTCATCCACTGTTTAGAAGTGCATATCAGATAAGGCGTGTTGCATCGACCGGAACAAGTGGTAATCGGATGGAGCAATATCTGGTGAATACGCCGGGTGCTGCAAGACGTCCCAGCCAAGACTCATTATGGTGTCTTTTGTATTGGAAGCAATGTATGGCCTGGCGTTGTCATGCAACAATTTCACTGGACGTTCTCCTTTGCCAGTATACGGGCGTTTTCGTTCCAATTCTTGACTCAAGCAGATTAATTGACGTTGGTAGCAGTCCGCAGTAACTGTTTCACCCGGTTCCAACAACTCATAATAAAGCACACCCTTGATATCCCACCAAATGCAGAGAAGAACCTTCTTTCCGGAGCGATTGGGTTTTGCGACCGATTTTGATGATTCGCCGGGATTTACCCATGATTTTCTGCGTTTCGGATTGTCATAGAGTATCCATTTCTCATCACCCGTAACGATTTTCCACAAGAAAGACTTCCGACGCTGCTTATTGAGAAGAGAAAGACACGCTACCACTCGTTGATTTGTTGGTTTCAGTGAGTTCATGCGGAACCCATTTTCCTTCTTTCTGGATCTTTCCCCTCTCATGTAGGCGTTTAGAAATCGTTTGCTGCGTTACTCCCAACTGTTCTGCAAGCTCTTTTTGCGTTTGTGCCGAATTCTCAGCGAGCAGTTGTTCCATCGTTGTCGCGCTTCCGAGGGCCTCCAGGGCGTTGTTTGTCGATTAAACTAAAATCACCGCTTTTAAACCGCTTAAACCAAAATGTGCACACATCGTACTGTTGCGGTGTTCCCACCGCTGCCACCAATTTTGTTGCCGCGCCGCTCCGTGCGCGGTGTAGTTTCCTTTTTTCTCACTCCGGAGGTGTTCTCTGACGAGAACCGATAGGATTCTTTGATGGGATGTGGCTGGTCGGAGGTCACTTCAAGAAGGCACCGTTGGATCTCACAGATTAACTTTATTTAACTGAGTTTCACAAGATTGGTTGACGGCAGGCCGAAGGCCTGACGGACAAGCGTATAACGCGTACAGTATGTTATCGGATAACGCGATAGTGACAAGTGCCTCGATCTCAGGCGTTCCTCTGGTTTTAAGCCCGATGATAGTGGTCAGCGTTCTCGGTACTCGATCGAGGTTATTCGTAATCGGGTCGAGAACTTGCTGACTTCTTCAAATTTAATTAGGTTGCGCGGTCGGGCCTTTGTGGCTCGATCGCGCAATCTTTTGGCTTACGCTATTATTCTTATTACAATTACAATGCTTACATTGCTTGTTCGAATGCCCTCATTACCTCTTTATGCAATCGGGGCACAACAGTATGATACAACACCTTCGCCGAGAAAGGAGCAAATCGATTCGCACACTCTTGTAGCATTTTTTCCTTGCTGGAATTCATAAAGAATGCAGTGTCGGATATGCACCTTATCTGTTGCCATTTTCGACTGTACTGAACTGAATACTTTTGAAGGTTACGTTGGGCCTGTCACCAAACTATATGTTCTTTTTAATAGTTATATGTCAACATTGTATAAACACAAAAGAGCGGGAAAATCTATTCAATTTAAAATTGATTTCATAACTGCTTAAAATAATTTGGATTATTCATTTGTACACCTAATATATTCCTCTCATAAACAACATTGACATATTTTGAACTATTTTACATAACTCAGGTTATAAAAAACGGAATAAAAATGATTGCTAATTTTTTCACAATTTCTTATTTTGAGATTATGACCAGAGAGAAACCTAAGAGTGGCCATGCCGACGTTTTACTTGTTATTGTTTTACAAATTATTTTTTGCACTCCTCACGCCCATTTGTACTTTAAAGCTATTTTGCTAAGTATTTTCTGATACTGCTGATAAAATATTTACTTGGTGCATGTCTGTGCTATACATTTTAATATCTAATTTATAAAATTTACATTGTTATTTATATGAAAACAGTTGATGTAAACATTATATAGACAACTTAGATTGACATAATTTTGAAATTTACAACACTGGAAAATAAATGTAGCACAGACACGCACAAAGTGGAGACTTTATCGGCAGTGTTAGAAAATGCGTAGCAAAATACATTCAAAAGTAAAAATGGATATAAGGGACGTGCAAAATAATTTCGTGAAACATTCAAGTAAAACGCTGGCATGATTGCTTTCAGGTTATTCTCTATTATGACTAAGAGCGACATTAAAAATGAAACGCGTGAGCAGGGAAAGAACTCTATTTTTTCTTCTGCCCAGCTAATCATTTGCTCGCAAATTGTTAACAATCGGGAAACAATTTTTTGCAAAACGAGCTTGCCAAATCCAAAGCTTACTTTGTCCTTAAGTGTGCCCCAATTATAACTAAAAATTGTAATTACATTTTGATGTCAAATTGTGCAACATGAGAGTAGATCTGTCATTAGTAGTTCAACAACAGATAATGCGACAAATTGAGAGTAGATTTGTTAATCGCAGACTTACAACAGATTTCCACCAAGTGCCCACTAAATCTGTCTACAAAAACCACGGCAGATTGGCAACAGAAGCTGAGCAGGATCTGTTGTTTCTATTTCTTTTTTACTGATTTCGTTCCTTTCATTACAAAAGATATATGAAAATATAGTAAGTAAACCTTTTTAGGTTTCTACACATTTGTAGACAAGAGTGCAAGAGAGCTCACTTCAGTGTCAGAATGATGATCAAAGAATCTCATGTGGATGTGTTAATTTATAACACCGCGTATAGTTTTCCTCTTACGAGAAAGTATCATGCCACGCGTCCATCCAGGGGGAAAGTTACTACATATAAATCGCCAGCAAACAACAAAGTTTGTTACCAATCTGTATACAAGTATGTCAGCAGACTCTGCTTGGATTTTGCTATCAATCTACCGTCTATTATAATATAATATAACAGCAAGCTCTGCTCGGTTTCTGCCGACAATCTGTTATTCAGTTATACTTTCTGTCAAATAACTACCGAGAGTTGTTCATTTAAAAAGGTAGAAGGTATGAAAAAGAATTATTTGTCGTAAGTTGGTACCAATGTACCTAATTGTCACGTAAAGTTTTGGCGCCATTTGTCAATCAGTGTTTATAGCTGTTGGTTTTATCAGTCGACCTCAAGTATGCTCTGTGATTTTTTAAATGGATAAAAATATCAAACAAAGAGTTTGCCTCAAATTTTGTGTTGCCAACGAAATATCTTGTGCTGAATCGTTGAAAATGTTGAAGAACGCCTACGGTGAGTCAACTTTGTCGAAAACACGAGCATACGTGGTACAAAACATTCAAAGAAGGACGAGAAGTGGTGTAAGACTTGCCTTGAAAATCAAAGTCATGTTGACTGTTTTCTTTGACTATCGTGATGTTGTTCACTCGGAATTCCTTCCGGAGGGGCAAACAGTTAGGAAATAATATTATCAGGGCATTATGAGGCGTTTGAGAGAGAATGTTCGCCAGGAAAGGTCAGATTCGTGGAAGAAGAGTTCTTGGATTTTGTTGATTTTGCACCACGATAATGCGCCGTCTCACACATCGATCCTTGTACGCGAATTTTTGACTAAAAAGTGAACAAATGTCATCGACCAAGCACCATATTTGCCCGATATGATCCCGTGTGACTTTTTCTTGTTCTTAAACTTAAATTACCACTTCGTGGAAGACGTTTTGAGTCCATTGAAGCCATAAAACAAAATTCGCAGAAGGAACTGAGGCCATACCGGAAAGTGCCTATAAGAAGTATTTCGACGACTGAATTATTCGTTGGCATAAGTGTATCGCTTCAAATAGGGTCTATTTTGAACATAAAGGATCATTAAACTAATATTTTGTGTTTTGTTGAATATGTCCCAGTATTCATTTGACAGAATGTATATGTAGTTATATGAGCAGATTTTGTTGTATTTCTACTAACATGCTAGCAACATTGTCGAATATATCAGTTCCTGTATGCAATCTGTAGTCGTTTTGCTCTTACAAATTGTAAGAAATTTGAAGAAATCTATTCTCGACAGACTTGGCTATCCGGGTTGCATTTCTGCAGACAGTTTGCTAACAATATTTGTACAGCAAATCTACTTTGGCGTTTACCATCAATCTATCGTCAACTTCGAAAATCTTTGTCGTCTTTCAACAGATCTGCTCGCTATTTGCCCTCACTTTGTCATGTAGTCTGCCAACAGTAAATTTCTACTGAAATTTTGCTCACAATGTTTTAAAAAACCAAACATGTTTCTCATCTGCAACTTTTCAGAAAACGGAATTTGTTTGCAGATGTTACCTCGGCAGAAATGGGGTTATTGGGGTACATCCCCACACCATAAAATAATCTAATCCAATCTCATCTTAAAATTTTAATTTAGAAATAAGTTTCAATTAAATCAGTTTGTTTGTTTCTAAATTATTATAAAATTAAGATAAGGTCAGGTTAGATTAGTTTATGGGGTGGGAATGCAGGGGAGAAACCTTGTCTCTAAATATATCTGCAAAAAGTACACTCTATTAACTTATTCAGGACGGGCTAATATTGCTGATAGTTCTTATAGGGATTATGCGTTTTATTTCCGAAACTATTAGTTTGACTTCGAGAAACTTGCTATACAAGGTGGTCAATTTAAGTGTGGACATGGAAATATATCGAAAACTATGCATCGGATCAAAAAAATAGTCGGAGTAAAAGTTGTTTGTCTGGAAGGGGCCTATCCATTGGAACCAAAATTGACCTCCCACCCTACCCCCTGAGGAGGGAGGGTAACTTCGAAATCTTCAGCGGAAACCCCCATTTTTTACTGCAGATTTGGATTCTCCAGAAAAAAATATATTAAATAGACCCAAGATTTGTGCCATTTTCTTCAACAGATAGCGCTACAGACGGTAAAAACCGAAGAGGGCGATTTAAATGTAGACATGGAAATATCTTGAAAACTATGTATTGGATAAAAAAAATTGTCGGAGTAAATACTGCTACGTCCACGTCGTTGTTTCTGGGTTATGCGGAATGCAGTTCCTTAAAACAATTCAACATGCCTGACTTCCGTTTTTCTTTCGAGTGCATATCGTGCAATTTCCGTAAAATTTAATTTCTGCAGTTACAACTCCATGTGTCACGCGTCGTAAAAGAATTTCGATAACAACTTTTATTCGTTATTACACGGAAAAAAAAGATTTGCTATGACAATCAAAAACCCTGCTAGTCTAGCAAATTTACCGCCGTAATATACGGACAGCCAGTTTGCTATGTTGCAGTAATCAAATCGCAAAGCTGCATAGGATTAGTAATTATATCTAATAAAATTTGATGTTACAGCACGGTAGATTTGTTAGTAGAGCAAAGATGATTCTTTACTACAACCAATGGAAAAAACAGCTTGGTACATGTAACTAATTTTTTTGCTGTTACATAAAAGAAAATTAGGTGCATTAATAAATCCTATTACAGCAAAATTATTAGTTACGCCAACAATTAAAATTAGGTAAAGTAATGCTCAATAAAACATTTACTCTGCAATTATTATTGTGGCGATCGCAATATGCAATACTTGCCCTGGCTTCCACGCCTCCCTTTATACCCTACGAGACTGAATTTTGATTCCGAGTTTTTGGCCGACACCATGCGCGGCCTAGCGGCGGTCGGCGAACTACTCAGAGGCTGGCGCTAGCTACGTCTCGCACTTAGCGAAAATGATTTGTTGCAGTAACTAAGATAATTTCAGCAAAAATCGATTTGTTTTATGAACAAAGTAACGATTACTCTTACACAAGACTTCTTTGCTGCATTAGCAAATTTACTTCTTTAAAACGTTTAATTTTGTTCAGCAAACTATAGATTTGCTGAATCAACTAAATCAGTTTTTTCCGTGTATGGAATAATAGGAAGCTGCTGTAAAAAAATGGGGGTTTCCATTGAAGATTTCAAAGTTACCCCTTCCCCCCTAAGGGGGAATGGGTTCCAATGGATAGGCCCATTCGAGACAAACAACTTTACTCCGACTATTTTTTTGATCCGATGCATAGTTTTCGAGATATTTCCATGTCTACACTTAAATCGCCCTCTTCGGTTTTTATCGATTGTAGCGCCATCTGTTGAAGAAAATAGTACAAATCCTAAGTCTATTTAATGTATTTTTTTCTGGAGAATCCAAATCTGCAGTAAAACAATGGGGGTTTCCATTGATAATATCAAAGTTACTCTTCCTCCCTCAGGGCCGGGTGGGGGTGGAGGGGTCAATTTTGGTTCCAATCGAGGGGTTAGTCACGGAGGTAATCTTCGTACAAAGGTTAGGTAATTCAGCGGCAATTCAAACTAAATTTTGGGTAAGCCAAGATAATTTTAGGTAATTCTAAAATCTAAATAATTTTTAGTATTCTCAGGTAATTTTGAGTAATCTAGTAGGAAATCGAAGTAATTTACGGGTAATATCAAATAATCTGTGGGTAATTCTAGGTATTCTTAAGATAGTCTGAAATAATTTTAAGTAATCTAAGATAATCTTTGTTTTTTGAGATAATATAAACATCACTAACGAGCTTGTTATTGTATCTTTTTACAATAATATACGTTTTCAATCAATGTTTTGTACAAATGTACTTTTCTTATAGTTTCGGAATTGTCGTAATTAAATTAGATTTTCGAAAGTAAAATTTACCGAAAAACTTTAGCTGCGTTCCTATATTCAGTACTGAAAATATAGTTTACGCATTGGTAGAAATGGTATTCCTCAGCGGTAAGATATATCGGATACGCTTATACACGAAACAAACGCGAGTGACAGTCTAATCTTGCATCCTCAACGCAGTCGGACAATTGAGTGAGAAGACATTACAAGACGTGGTACCGTCCCTCACCGAGTCCGCCACACGAATTCAATTGTTTCGCGCATACGTAGCCGTTGAGAATATCGAAAACACTGCTTTCATATGTTTTCGGGTCTATTCGATGCAGTGATCAGTTAGTTTCGAGCTCGGTTCCGAAACACTGCCCGCTCTGTTTGATACAGTTTTAGTTGCTTCTGTGTGCTTTTATTATCGAAATCGATTTAGATGGAAAGTTCTGAATAATCATCGAGTGAACCACGGGCTGAGATTAACACGGAAAATACGATATCGATGAATTTTAACAGCAAGTTGAACATCTTGCCAAGTTATTTGATTGAACTATTAAAGGAAACAGGCTACTGCAGTGAAAGTTCTTTTCTTCGGATTGACGAAAAAGACATCGAAGAAATTAAAAAGTTTGCAAAGGAACAACTTCATTTGCTGGTGGTTAAGGAAGATTATGTCAAATTTTGTGGCCCATTGTTTTCCAGAAAACCCCAAATGTTCAAAATAATAGGAGGATTCAAAAAACAAATTTTCGAGTTGTCTCAACAGTTACAGAGAGAGAAAGCAGGTAATAAACATATAGATGATGGACAGAAAAATTGTAAGAAAAGAAAACGAGACGACTTATCTGAGGAAATTACACGGACCAAAACAATAGATTTACATTTAGAAATAAAAAAATTAAAAACTTATACTGAACTGGATAGAGCAAAAAATAAGTACGAAATTAAATACAAACGAAAATAACGATTTGATAGTAAAAACAAAAAATATGAAAATAAAAATCGAAGTTAATGATGAAAACCGTATTTTTGCTAATGTTAGTTGTCTTCTTTGCGATACATCCATAAAAATAATCAAGGCCAGTAAAAATAAAAATAATACGAATGCAAGATGGATGGTGAGCAATTTTTACAAACATTTCTTTAAACATTTCAACAATGTTCAAAATGACACTTCGACAGCACCTCGGGCTTCTCTTAAAAAATCATCCTTACTGGCGTCTTATTTTTCAAAAGCTGATGCTAATAGAAATCTGTGTAAGGATTTGGATACTACTCAAAATAAAAAGTCAAAACCAAGATCTTTAGAAACATCTATAGTAATTCCAGTCGATAACACCGAGGAAACTGAGGAGAAGACAATTTTGGAGACCATCGTAGAAGAAAATAATTCTAACTCGGACTCGGATACCAAATTTTTAGTAAATAGTACTGGAAAAAATAAAATTATGTGCAGTACTAAAGTTATAGTTTCAAAAAAATCATCATCTAACGAAGAATACAATCGACAAAATCGATTAAAAAGAAAATTACAAATAATACATCCAAATCAAACGTTCATCACTCAATATTTTTCCTATGTTGATAAAATTTCGTAAATAATACAAGAAAATGACGTTTTGAAGAAAGCGTTTATTAAACATGCTGAGGAACTTCGATATCTTAAAAAAATATTACTTCGACCCCAAATAATATTGACGGTTTTTTTTAAACGACTTTTTAAAACGGCAATTCTCAACAAGTCTACAACGAATCCGAAGAATAATCAATATGAAGAATCTTTTGAGAGATTTTGTGAATATCTTTTCATTGTAGGTAAAGATGCATTTTGCAATTTTTATTTGTATTTTTAGCTATTTTTAACTTTCATTTTTGTTTGGCATAATAGGTGGACGCCTGACTTACGAAACTTTACATGCCAATTTGAGTGGCATTATTCCATCTGTATCCACTATTAGTAGGGAAATAAATTCAAACCATTGTTCACTTCGAGAAGGCGAATTCTATATTAAGGGTCTAAGCGATTTCTTAACGCAAAGAAATTTGCCTAAAGTAGTTTGGGTTAGTGAAGATGCAACTGGAATTACCGGCATGTTGTGTATGTACATATTCTGTTTGCGAAATTTTGTATTTTTGTGTTTTTGTGTGTAGTAAATATTTGTCTTGTAAAATTGCGTTATTTTTCTTAAGTAATGAAAATCTAAAATCAACGTTCTTGAAGATATCTATTATAGTGATCCCTATAGAAATTCTAGAATGATCTGAAGAAACAATATTTTATATAATATACTCGTATAAAGTAATCTTAAATCTTGAAAGTAATTTTGGGATAATCTTGGGTATTCCCACAAAATATATATTAATTTCAGATACTCTAAGGTAATCTTGGGTAATATGAGGTAGTATTAAATAATCTGGAATAATTTAAGGTAGTATTTGGTAATCTGAAGTAGTCTGAGGTAGTATTAGGTAATCTGGAGTAATCTGAGGTAATTTAAATGTAATCCGTGTATCAAGGGTAATTTTCGTACACTATAACCACTAGTGACCAACCCCTCGGTTCCAATGGATAAGCCCCTTTAAAACAAAGAACTTTTACTCCGACCATTTTTTTGATCCGATGCATAGTTTTCGAGATATTTCCATGTCCACACTTGAATTGACCACCCTGTATAGCAGTTCTTCGTGATGTGATTCTTTCTAATCTCAAGCCAAAATAAAAAACGGCGTTGTCAGAATGACGACGTTATGTGTTAGATAAGAACCCAAAATGTGAATTTAATATGAACGATTCAGTGCTAATTCTGATATTCGGACGAAGGACGCAAAATTGGTCTTATATTAAAAATAATGCAGCCAATCAAAAAAGATGGCGCAAATATTCAAAATATTTCACTAGGATCACAAAACATACATTTACGAGTATATCAATTCTATGAATTTTTAACATGTATATTGGAAGATCAGATAAAAAGAATGACGCATCTCAAGCTTACATTAAAAACTTTAATTAAATAATACCTTATTAAGATATCTTGAAGAACACAGAATTATTCGTCATCAATAATTATTAATAGATTTAACTCAAATAAAATATAAATTTACTCAAATAAAATATAAATTTACTATACTAAATTATAACAATGTAACATTACAATTAGATGTGATTAAAATATAGTTATTGTAATATAGAAATAGAGTGAGCGACAAAACGCTTTATCCAATCTTATCGGAATAAGTGACAGTAAGAGAGGATTTGATATATCTTAAGAGCAAGAGTGCTTTATCCACGAATGGAAGCGACTCGTATTACTGCAGTAAGAGAAAGAGTGCCTTATCCACGTATGGAAGCGACTCGTA
>NW_011966896.1:84926-87321 GCF_000949405.1 Vollenhovia emeryi | reverse complement strand
CCGCTGACATTGCGACCGATGGGCTTACCGCACTAAAACCACACTGTGGACTGCGCTGTGCTTTACTTGGGGGACGCCCAGGACTTGGCAGAGCCATTACTTCTGAACGCCCCCCGCACCGGCCCGCCGTTTGATGGACGGGCCGCTGCGCTCCCTCCCCCGTTGGTGTGGGGGAGGGGGGACTCCTCCACGCAGGGGGAGTCCACTACTCTCTTGGGCGGCAGAGGCGTCCACGACCTCTACCGTCCGCCTCCGTGGAGGCAGGGCCTGACGGGGTTCCCGGCCCGCCAGTCCCAGGCCGCCTCCCCCCTTGTCGTTGGGGGAGGAAGGTCATCGGGGCTGGCTCCCTTCATCGATATACAGGGTGCTACGCAACATATTGATGACCGGTCATGGGAAGGTAGAGGGGACTAAGACAAACAGAAAAGTCCTGTACTATTTTGCGCTTGGACGAATAGTTATCGAGATACGAAATTTTAAAAATCGCCGTATTAGCCCAACCTACTGGCGAATGTAAGCGCGTGGTGAGATGCGTCCGCTTAGCGGCCCCGCTCGAGGCGATGTGTAGCGAGGAGTAGGATGGCGATGCGCGGCGAGGAGTAGGGAGGCGAGGCGCACCGCTGCCCGTCCGCCGCTTAAGCGACCACTCGCACGTCTCCCCGCGCTGCGTCAAAGTTCGCAGCGATGGTCGCTACTCACCGCGCGCTTGCATTTGCCAGTAGGTTGGGCTAATACGGCGATTTTTAAAATTTCGTATCTCGATAACTATTCGTCCAAGCGCAAAATAGTACAGGACTTTTCTGTTTGTCTTAGTCCCCTCTACCTTCCCATGACCGGTCATCAATATGTTGCGTAGCACCCTGTATTTACCAATATTTTATTTAAATTATATAATTTTTGATTGGATGGCGCTTATACTTGGTGTCTTTTTTAACCCTTTTTATGAAAAAAAGTTTATTTTTTAAGGTGTATTTTTAACACTATAATAATCCACGACAAGCATACGACTTACAACATAAAGTAATAACATTTATACAATGTACCAAAATAATTGTATGCATCTCCGTAATTACAGGATTTCAATTTTATTGATTATATTTATTATATATACAATTATTATGCAGATTTAAAAAGTGTACGAATACTTGTTGTGCATTAAAATAATGCATTTATTTATTTATTATTATTAGAATGTTTGTTTTATTATATTTTTATTTAAATAATTTACAAAATTGTAGAAAAAACATTGGTTAGCAATTTATTAAATTTATAAATAGTAGTAGTAATATCACTTTATTTCCCCTCTGGGCAAAAAGTGGCGCTTTTGTAGGGAGCGTGCCCGAACCCTTTACATATCTAGACCACCTCCTCCCTTTCCTACGCGGCCTGACCCTTAGCGACCAATACATTCTGTTTCCCCCCTTCCTATGCCCTCATCCTTCTCACTCCGCTCCCTCCGCCCCCGCCTACCCCTTCCTTCCACCCCTTCTCTCCGCCCTTTCTTTCTCGTCTTTCTTCTGTCCTCCTTTCTCTTCTTTGCTCCTCCCTTTGCTCCTGTCTTCCTGCTCTTCTTCTTCTTCTCCTCCTTTTTCGCTTCTTTATTCCTTTTCTGTTCCTCTCTCTCGTCCTCTCCTCTCTCTTGTTCTCCTTCTCATCCTTTCCGTCTTGCCATTATACATTTCTATAATTTTCTCCACTCCTCTCCCCTTCCTTTTACTCTTCCTACCCATCTCCATTCCCTCCCATCCACCCACATCATCCTGTTCTCCACTCTTATCTCCCTTCCTTTGTCCCTCTCTACCCTTGCCCTCTCTAGCATTCTCCACCTTATCCTCCTTTCCTCAATGCTTAGGTCTTCGTCTACTCTCATCCCCCACTTCTCTTTCAACCAATCCATTCTTTCTAGCAACACTTCTCTATCCTTCTCTTTCATCATTTCAACTATCGTTACAACCTTCCCCCCTCCCCCAATCTGTTCACTATCTCCCCTAGCTGCGGTACCCTCCCTAACACTTCCTTCGCCGCTCAACTTATTTTTCAACTTCTCTCTTCTCTATCCTTACCCCCCTCCAAATCATCCTTCTCCTCCTTCTATCCTCCCTATCTTCTCCCTCTTTCTCCCCTATTCATCTCTCCTCCCTTCCACAATTTCCTGCTCTCATCACCTTTCTCATTCTTCTCCCTTCCGTTTCTCCCACCTCCCTTGTTCTCTTCTCTCCTCCTACACATCCCTCACTTTCTTCATCTCCTCTCTCCATCCTTCTCTCATTACTCTCTTCCCTTTCTCCTCCCCCCTCCTCTATCTTTCTCCCCCCTCGACCTCTGTCTCCTCCACCTCTCTCTCTCCTCTCTCTCTCCTCCGATTCTTCCGTCTCTTCACTACTCTCACTTCTCA
>NW_011966896.1:78753-84010 GCF_000949405.1 Vollenhovia emeryi | reverse complement strand
CATCTCCTCTCTCCATCCTTCTCTCATTACTCTCTTCCCTTTCTCCTCCCCCCTCCTCTATCTTTCTCCCCCCTCGACCTCTGTCTCCTCCACCTCTCTCTCTCCTCTCTCTCTCCTCCGATTCTTCCGTCTCTTCACTACTCTCACTTCTCACCATTCCTCTCTCCATCCCCTTCTTCCATCCCACCCCTTTTTCTCCTCTCCTTTCTTTTCTCTCCGTACCTTCTCTCTTCTCCCTTTTTTCTCCGTTCCGTCCCCCAATTTTCCTTTTCTTTCCCTCTCTACCTGCTCTTCCTCCGTGTCTCTCTCCGTTCTATCACTCTCTTCGTTCACATTCTCCTTCCTTTCCGCCTCATTCCGTCCCTGTCTCTTCTGCTCCTCCTTCCTCTCCTCTCTTATCCCTTTGTCCTCCAGCCTCCCTTTTCGCTCTCCACTTCTCCTCCTCCTTCTCTATCTCCTCCAGTTCTCTTCTTCATCTTTCTCTCTCTCTCTCTTCCATCTCTCTCTCCTCTTTTCTCTTCAGCCATTCCCTTATGCTTCTTAGCTCTTCTTCTATTCTCCTTATCTGCCAGTTTAACTCCTTTCATACCTCTCTCAGCTATTCTGTCCACTCTTCCATTTTCTCCTGTCTCCTTGCCTTCCCGGTTCCTCTCTCCCTTTCTTCTTCTCACCTCCCTTTCCTTCTCCTTCCCACTCTTCCTCCTCTCCTCCTTCTCTCCTTCGCACTACGCCCTTTCTTCCTTCTGCTGCTCCCTCCTTCTCCTTCCTTCTTTCTTCCACTTCCTTCTTCCCGCTTTCCGGCCGCTCTCCTTTCTTCCTCTTCACCTCTCCTTTCCTTTCTCTCCACTCTTTCATTATCACCTCTCTCTCTCTTTCTCTCTGCTCCTCCTCTTTCACTATCACCTCTCTTCCTTCTTCTCCGCTCTTCCTCTCCTTTTCCACACCCACTCCTGCTTCCTCCACCTCCGTCCCTCCACTCCTTTTGCTTTCTTTCCTCTGCTTTCCTCGCCTTCCTCGCACACCTTCACCACGTCGCTCACCGTCTCTCTAACCTATCTCCTTTCCATCCATACGCCCCTCGTCTCACCAGTCTTCCTTTTCCTTCGATTGTCGATCTCTCGCTTGCCACAACCATCCCGTCCGTTCTCTTCGATCAATCTCTTGCACCTTCACTGCCTCTCCCGCCCCCCCTCTTTCTCTCCTTCTCACTCTCCTCTATCTCGATCCTCGCACTTTCTCGCTCAACCAATCCGCTTTCTCCCTCATCGATTATCGATCTCCCGCTCTTCTCTGCCAATCCTCTCCTTTCCCAACGATTGATCTCCCTATCCTCGCTCTCACTCTCGTCTCCCCTCCATGTCGCTCCTCCTCGCTCCAATCTGCCAAAGTTCATTCTTCGACTCTCTTTTCTTCGTTATATCCTCCTTAATCCCGGCTCCTTCTTTTCTCCTCCATTTCCTCCACCTCACTTTCACCTTCTCTGTCCACCACTTCACTTTCCACTTTATTCACCGTCTTCCTTTCCTCTCCCTCCGCTCCTTTTTCTCGACACCTTTCTCTGTGCTACCTCTCACTCGGCCATCTTGCCAGGCTCCCCTATTAAATCTATAAATATATTTATAATTATTAAATTGCTAATTAATACTTATTTTCCATAAATAAGCTCTTCTTGAAATTTTCATGTAAAATTCATACAAATACTTTTATGAACTCACTATATATCTTTATAGATGCTCATCTCTAAAAAACCACATTTTTAAAAGAGACTAACTACTGTAAATACTTATGTTCGTAGAAATTTTCATTATAGATTATTTTGTTGAAAATATACGTAAAAGTAATTTGTGCTCTCAGCATAATCACGAAGCTGCTCTAATTAATTTTAACTAATGAATTATCATTTATTTTATTTCATAATCATTATGTCTGTGATGATGTTTCGACCTTTCCAAAAGATCTCTTTACACACGTTTCGTATAATTTCCATTCGATAGAAACGCAAAGTCTTGTGCAGCGCCCATTATACGATACAGATTATATAATATTTATCCCGATAATAAGGGTGGAATATACGATTTCATCCCATGCGTAGTTGCATGTGGTATATGTTTACGTAAATACATTATACATATACGAACAATGCATCTCTACGGATTTCTATATGCGTTTCATTTGCGTAACAACATAACAACATGATAATCCATTATCTTTTAGTCTGTCATTCTTGTTTAAAAACATTTTCCATAAAATGGTTTATTTCTTAATTTTAATAATATGTGAAAATACATATGTAATAATTATTCAACATATTTATGTATTGATATATCGCAAAAACAAGTCAGTAATATAAAATCAATCATTTTCCTGAGTGATTTTAATTAAAAGACACCATGTCGTGTTTTTATTCTGCAGAAAATAACGTGACATCCAACAGTAGCGTGTAATTGATTATACATATATATATTTTAATATACAGTATGTTTAGTAACTATACAGGGTGTTAATTAAAGACCGCCTACCAAGTACATAGCGTTATTTCTTATAAAATTCTGAGTCAAAAAGTCCTGAACCATTTTTTACTATGCTTAATAATGGTCTCAATCGATAGCGTGGGTTCGATTTGCATAATAAGTGGTTTTACTTTTCTTCTACATGCTCTATGAGTGGAGGTAATTCGACGCCAAACTTAAGATTTCTGATTTTCCCGATTTTTCATCATTTTAAGAAACGTCGTCGTCGTCAACCAAGAAGTGGTGGGGATAATGAACTTTTTGATTTATTGACGTAACGTGGCGCTCGCGTTACAAGCGCGATCAATAGTGGTACAAAGTGAATGTGCAGTAATCGACTGTGACCGTGAATTATGATATACAGGGTGTCTGATAAAAATGTCGCCAATTGTAAAATAGTAGTAGATTGAGTTAAACTGAGAAGAAAAGTCATATGACGCGTTGCAAAATTCGCAATAGTTATCGAGTAATTAATTTATACATCTGAGCGAATGAGGACGTAGAATATGGTAGGCCGGACTTGGAAGCCATGTAAGATAATTGATTGATGAGCGGGAGGTGGAGCGACGCGCGAGATACAACGCGGTTGGAAAAAAACAGAGATCGCGGCGGGGAGCGCGGGGCGGACGGCGAGCGTGGCGGCGAGCGCGAGCGACGGGCGATCCGAGACATAAACAAGTCCGGCCTACCGTATTCTACGTCTTCATTCGCTCAGATGTATAAATTAATTACTCGATAACTATTGCGAATTTTGCAACGCGGCATATGACCTTTCTTCTCAGTTTAACCTAATCTACCACTATTTTACGATTGGCGACATTTTTATCAGACATCCTGTATGTATAGGGCGAGGAAAAATACCAGGACTCTGAAATATTTCGAAAAATATCATTTTTGTAACGCATTACATGGCAATATCAGTGTGACCTTGAACAGCGTTGTCAAAAGTAGTGATATCAACAAATTGTGCCAAATATATCAATGGATTTATACAAACTAATTGTTTTATTACTTTTTGGTATAAAATGTTATATCCTTTCTGACACAACGTGGCGCTCGCAAGCGTCTCTAGCACGGCAAAAGACCACGTGAGTAGAAGCGCGATCGATATGCGTATGTAAACAGTAATCTTTAGGAGAATGATAAAGTAGCAGGAATGTTCTTCAGAGTCGCCAGTAATAATTAAAAAAACAATTCAGGTTTATTGACCGTATCTGGCAATTTTAATGGTTTAGAATCAAGAAGAAAGGGCTCTGAGCCGTGACGAGATGTACATACGTGTCAAAATATAAAATAATTTATTGTTAAACTAACATAAAGAATAGACGTTTCGGTCGAATTCTAGACCATCTTCAGTAATATTCAGTAATCTAATTCTGTTTTTCCTACCAATTATAAAACCATTTTATATTTTTGCCTTACAGCTCATATTGGTACATTGCCTTTATTTCAACCTGCGTTTATATATACAATATTGTACACGATATGCGTTTTTTAATATGTTAACCGTTACAACACTTTGTATAAAATTATTGTGTATTACTGAAGATGGTCTAGAATTCGACCGAAACGTCTATTCTTTATGTTAGTTTAACAATAAATTATTTTATATTTTGACACGTACATCTCGTCACGGCTCATTGTCAGAGCCCTTTCTTCTTGATTCTGATTTTTATCATACGAGCCTTTGTCACACATTTAATGGTTTAAGTATCGCTATGTTTCGACCATGGGTTTTGGTCCTTTTCAAGCGTTCAGACTGTATATGATATGACAGATATGAGAATTGACAATGTTAATATGTATAAATCAATTAAATTAAATAAATTAGAGATATGTTCAATGTTACAATGTTGGAGACGTTACCTAATGTGGTCGTGTACATAATTCCGCGTGTGTCTTGGTGATGTAAAATTGATTTTTTGAGTGTGATCATGTACTGCAAATGAGAGTGTTAAAGAGAGAGAAGGGTGCAGAAATTTAAATTATAATTTATGTGAAGACTTACATGTTATGATCTTTAGGTGTCGATGTTTAAAACCGGAGAACATTTCTCGATGGATGACAAGATACGACTGATTATCGTATTAGTCAGTTGGTAAAATTATAAACATGCATAAGTCACGATATAAGTCAAATTAATAAGTAAATAGATAAATTGTCGTGTCAAGGTTTAGGTTAAGTCTAATATGTGGTCGTAAATGGCATTGAGATTTTATGTGTCTTTTTGTAAATTGATAGTGTCATTGGTCATTTTTGTGAAAACCATTTCTGCTATCTCTCTCCCAGTATTGCTCTCTCGGTGTAAGATCTGGGGATTTGACCAATCGAAATCATGACCTAGCGATGTACGGTGCATGCTAACGACGGAGTGGTTGTTCGCATGTTTTTTTATGTCATTGGAGTGTTCTTTTAGTCTAGATTTAAGATGTTGTTTGGCCTGTCCTATATATGAGGAGTCACAATTTTTTCAGTCAATCTTGTCGACAACTTCAACCATTTGTCCGTTAGTCAGGGCGTCTTTTTCGTTTTTTATAATGCAGTTGAGTTTTTTTGGTATGGTCATTAATGTGTTGATACCGACTTTGCGTAGTTTGTGGTTGATATTTTCGATGTATGGAAATCTTATATGTGTGTCCGTGGGTCAAAGACCTTAGGCTGATCTTTTTTTTTTGGTGTTTTATTTGTTTGAGTCTAGATTTGATGTGTTTGTCTATGAGAGGTGTGGGGAAGCAATTATTTGTTAA
>NW_011966896.1:74281-78035 GCF_000949405.1 Vollenhovia emeryi | reverse complement strand
CCTTAAAATGTTTTTGACTATTTGAATGTTGTCTTGGTGATAGCGGTAGCCGGAAAGGATTATTGCTCTGTCTATTAGATTCGTGATTCGTGTTGACTTTATATTTTAGCGGATGGTTTGAAAAAAAGTTTACGTATCTACCTGAAAAGGTAGGTTTCCTGTACCAATTTGTTATTTTATTATTATTGTTATTATTAGGTGTCCATCATTTCTAAGGATAGTGGTGTCCAAGAAATTGATGGAATTGTTATTTTCTGTCTCATAGGTAAAATTGAGTTTAGGATGATAAGTGTTAAAGGTGTGAAGTATATCGTCTATTTTAGTGTTAGGAACTATGGCGAAGATGTCATCCACATATCTGTAGAATGTCTTAATCGTAAAATTCAAGGACTACAAACATTGTGTCTCAAGATCGTCCATAACGATATCTGCGAGGATAGGTGATAAGGGAGATCCCATTGGGCTACCAAAGACCTGTTCGTAGTATTTTCCACCGAAACGAAAGGTGGTCGAGTCAAGGACGAATTTGATAGCTTATAGGAATTGTTCTCATATCTGTACAGTCTGAACGCTTGAAAAGGACCAAAACCCATGGTCGAAACGTAGCGATACTTAAACCTTTGAAATTGCCAGATACGGTCAACAAACCTAAATTATTTTTAGAATGATAAAGTTTCAAAGATACGCGTTACAAAGGATAATTGTTACGGCGACGACGACAACGACAACGGCGGTCATTAGTGGTCTTGCGAGCGTGCCCCAGCAATTAAGCGGCGAAGGTTCGGACAGCGGCAACGGGACCGAGGCTGTGTCGTTGTCCGAATCACCGCAGAGTAAAATGGCGATTGAGGAGATTGACTCCAGTACCTCGAAAATCGCCGAGATTATCGAGATCGTTGCCATAGAGGTAGAATGAAATATTTACTACAAAATTTGTGATATTACTTTAAAAATATCACCTTAAAAAATAACCTTTTTAGAAAAAGGTAAAAAAAGACGCCAAGTATAAGCGCCATCCAATCGAGAATTATATAATCTAGCAGCGCCAAGTTTTTTTAATAAACAACAATGTCGTGAATCAAGATCGATATGTATTCAACAATTAAATTAGAAAAGGTCATATTTTAATAAAATGTTTATTTGTATTAAAGTTTTTTGCATTAAATTTTTATTGAATAAGTATTAAAAATTTGTCTCAATGTTATTGCCTCCTTTATTTCTTTCGGTAAAATCTTATGCTTGATTGTTTGGATACAATTATATATATTATATTTTATATTTTAAAATATATTTTAAAATACTAATGTATCTAGTTTGTATAAATATTCATTTTAGTTGGCGCAATTTAATGATAGGTATCATTACTTTTGTAGAGAAGATAAAAATGTTTTTTCTTCTAATAAAATATATTCAAATAATTAAATTATATAATTCTCGATTGGATGGCGCTTATACTTGGCGTCTTTTTTTATCTTCTTTTAAAAAGGTTATACATATATGTACATATGGGCGAAGGTGAGTAAAAAAAGTAATCTTGATTATTTTTTATTGACAAATATGTATGAATGAAATTGCTTCGTCACTTTTCAACATAATTTTCCTCACGTTTGATGCATGTTCGTCAGCGCTTCACCAGTGCTTCGACTCCGTGAGAAAAAATCTTTTGGTTGAGTGCAAAGCCGTGCAAGCACTGCATGCTGTTAAACTGCACCTTGCTGATGATGTTATGCGCTGAATCATGGCTGATTGACACCTTCAGCCGCTTCGTCGATTGTCACCCGTCTGCTTCTCTGATAACTCGTTCCACTACAGCAACAATTTCAGACATACCTAGTCGCAATTTGAGGCCAGCTGGAGCAAGCTGCATCAATCACACTTGTTACACTTTTGAGTTTTCTTTACCACTCATACTTATTCCCAGATAGCGAAATATGCCAGAACAGATTTCGTCAAATGCTCACTACAAATTTTGAAGGCAGAAAGACTACAGATTGCATGCAGGAACTGATATATTCGATGTCAGCGTGTCTGCAAAAATACAAAATCTGCTTACATAATTGGATCTGTTCGATTTCTGCCGACAATCTGTTGATAGCATATGTTTTACGGACTCTGTTGCCAAAACAAAAGCCAAATGCGGACACAGATGGCTATGGTTTTGGTGTGGGTTTCTGATAAATCTGCTGCCAATCCGCTGCCAATCTGCTAACATTTTGCTTACTGGGTTGTAACGATAAACAAATATCCCTGTGCGGCTTCAGCATTATCGACGAATATCGACTGGTTTTTCACCTTGGCTATTTAAAATACGTATCACTGCATGCTGCTCGTCTTTCAGGCATGTCCACCGCCATTTTTGTTGTGGTCCGCTGACGACCTCAGACTTCTACAGGGGTCCCAGTTTTTATCAATATTATCTTGAGGAGATAAAACGAATTGAAATGAACAATAAAGTTCCATGCCGTATTGCAATATTTGCAATAATAATTTAGATATTGAAGATTAAAGTCTGGCAAATAAGAGCACGCCGAGACGACACGGGAAAAGTGCTTTAGCCACTCAAGCCATAGCACGACTTGCTGTATCTAGTATTGGCTGGCGGTGCGCTTTTCCCCCTCTTGCTATTCTTCACTATCCTTCCCCAGTGCACGGCGAGAAGGAGGATAGCAAGTCGCCAACCAATGCTAGATACAATGGGTCGTGTTATGGCTGGAGCGGCTTGAGCACTTCCTCCATACTGTCTCGGCGCGCTCTTATTTGCCCGAGTTTAATATTCAATATTTAAATTATAGGTTGCAATCAAACTGCTGCTACAAACAATTCGAAGAGTTTCTCTTCTCCCTCCATCTTTACTGAAAGAAAGGAGAAGAAGAATACTTCGAAACGTTTAAAGTGACAGCTTGATCCCGGCTATTATTGTAAATATTGCGATATATTATGGGACTTTCTTGTTCATTTCAATCCGTTCTATCTTTCCACGATAATATTCATCGAAATCTATGGGACATCCTGTACACTACTAGACTGTATTGAGAAATAGGTAATTACTTCTAAATTATAATTTTAAAATACAATAACATGTAAATTACATATTTGTTTAAGATCGCGTAATTAAATCTTAAAAAATGGTCAATTAAGTAAATCAATTAAGTATCGTATCAACACTAGAAAAATTCGCATAAATTCATTATTATATCGCTAATTAATAATAATTTAATTTATTTAAAATTTATCTGAATATTATACTTGAGTTTCTAAATCGAGTTATTGTCCGTGTGCCTTCTTATCCACGTCGCGCGTCTATCATGAACATTCACCACTTGAACAATATTTAATATAAAAAAGAAACATTTTGCATAAATAATGAAGCAGTTCTCATTGAATCATGTGTGTTGAATCGATGTGTCAAATTCGTGCCATTAATCTCGTTATAAATATTTACACGGGTACCTTGTATCTAGTATACAGGGTGTCCTATATCGCCCATCCTCTCGTGTGCAGGTAGACAAAATATACAGGGTGGGGCGTTTATCTTGAGACAATAATAGATCTCGGTTGGAATGGATTATTTCGAAAAAAGTTTCAGACAAAAGTTGTTTGCTTTCGAGGGGGCCATAAGATGGTACCATTGGTTTGACCTTGAAGAATTATTTGAAGGTCACATAAAGGTCACACCAATTTTTTTTAATGGCATCCCCTATTTTTTATTACATATTCTTGTAGCTGACCCCGAGAGCTTTCCAAAACGCTATAA
>NW_011966896.1:70418-73707 GCF_000949405.1 Vollenhovia emeryi | reverse complement strand
AAAAATTTTTTTAACAATTGTGTTTTCTTTGCACCGGTTGATTTGTATCATTATTCTGTTCAAAAAAGTATTAAGGTAAGATAATTAAAAAATGAATATTTTACAAGATATTTTGTAATTTATGTTAAAATATTGGAACTTTCAAACCTTAATAACTCAAAAAGTTCTTAATAAAAAATACTTTATTATAGCGTTTTGGAAAGCTCTCGGGGTCAGCTACAAGAATATGTAATAAAAAATAGGGGATGCCATTTAAAAAAATTGGTGTGACCTTTGTGTGACCTTCAAATAATTCTCCAAGGTCAAACCAATGGTACCATCTTATGTCCCCCTCGAAACCATACAACTTTTGTCTGAAACATTTTTGTCTGCTGGGCTCAGTTTTCGAGATATTTTACTGTCCAAGTTAAAATGGGACAGTATATTAAATATTGTTCAAGTGGTGAATGTTCATGATAGACGCGCGACGTGGATAAGAAGGCACACGGACAATAACTCGATTTAGAAACTCAAGTATAATATTCAGATAAATTTTAAATAAATTAAATTATTATTAATTAGCGATATAATAATGAATTTATGCGAATTTTTCTAGTGTTGATACGATACTTAATTGATTTACTTAATTGACCATTTTTTAAGATTTAATTACGCGATCTTAAACAAATATGTAATCTACATGTTATTGTATTTTAAAATTATAATTTAGAAGTAATTACCTATTTCTCAATTGTATATAAATTAGTACTTTTTATTTACAATATTTTTAGTGTTCGTCGGAGAAATTCGTCACTCGCACGAATAAATTTTCGAAACTTCGAAGCTTCGAATTTAACTTCGAACTTCGAAGTTTCGAAGATTCGAAGCTTCGAAGATTTCGAAGTTAGCTTCGAACTTCGAAGCTTCGAAGCTTCGAAGCTTCGAAGATTTCGAAACTTCGAAGTCAACTTCGAAGCTTCGAATTACTTCGAAATCTTCGAAGCTTCGAAGTTATGAAAAGTAACAGCTCTATTACAAAGATAAAAATAAGTAAGTAGTCCTTTAAGATTTCTACGCACTCGTATTTGTGTAATATACAAATTATATGGCTTTTGTGTACAGACTGACAGTGTCCCACTATTCAGATTAAGTCAAAGAACAGCATGGTATCATTGAAATTAAGTTTAGGAGCTTAACAAGAAGTCTATTTACTCGAATGAGTTATAGGTTACCTAACCTCTGTAGTCTTTCTGTCGACAAAATTTGGAAACAGAGTTTCCTAAAATCTATTCTCTACAGGCTTGGCTGTCTGAGTAATTAAAACATCAAGGGAGAATCTCAGACAACATTATATCGTCTTAAAAACATCTTTTAATTTCTTAATCTTTCGAGGACGTCTCACAAAATTTTCAAAAAGACATCTTTTTGACGTCTCTGAGACGTCTTATGTTCCAATTTTCAACGTAACAAAAAGTTTTTATTTATAATGCTGATCAAAATTTGACATACGTGACAGCTAACACAAAAAAAATTAAAGCGTTCCGAAATTAGGTGCTATTCCGAAATAGTTTTGCTTACCCTATATGTATGAAGAAATAAGATGTTCACAAATAAGATATTTTTTCTTATTTTACTTATTTTATATTTTGTTATATGTATATTTATATATTTACAATTACGATAGAAATTTTTTCTATTTCACACTTATAAAATTAAAAATTTTTTCACGCCAGTCGAATTTTGCCTACTTGATTTAAACGGTAATGTGTACACAATTTAACAAATCTTACAATTCTCTGTTTTTAAGAACTTTTATATCAATCTACTATGATCTTAAAATTCGTAGCATTAGCTAGATCAAGAATAAATAGTATATAATGTTAATTGTAATTTATAAGAACGGAAAAAATGTTTAGTGTAACCTAAGAAAAGAAACGAATAATTGCAAATATATGGGTGCGATCAAATAGACTCAACAGAACGTTTCCGTCGCTTTTATTCTAATGCTTTCAAAGGACCGGTCAATAATCACTATCGAAGTTGCAAATGCTAACTGTAGTATACGGTCAGTGGCGCTACAAACGCATATCTGTTTAAGAGGAAACAAGATCTAAATATTAAAATTTTCTTTTTTCTTAAAATTGCATAATAGCTATATATTTTTGTATAAAGTCTTTAACATACTTTCAACCAAAATTTTATCTCCCGTACTTGTATTCTGTAATTCATTATGCAGTATCGTTATCGTTATATTGTGTAGGTATAATATGTAGGGGTGGGGGGGTCCCGTTTGCCTACATTCCCGATAGCCAACAGCTTCGTTTGCGCACAACATTTTGTCTACCAGCTTCAGTTGCCGACATTCTCGATTGCCTACAAACCGATTGGCCCACCAGCAGTATTGCGCATATGTAATTCAAAAGTACGTTTACTAACATGTGGGAAAAAAGTTGTGCAACAACAATATAATGACAACGACACATAACGAGTTATAAAATTCAGCTACCGATCTTTTAAAAACGATACAATGATACAGATATAGATTATGTAGTTTTTATCATTATTAGCTCTCGTAAATTCCTCCTCCAATACTTCTAAAATATAAGTATTTTGAGATATCTCATCGAACAAGGTTAGATTAGGAATTTTCTTTGTCAATTTTCGATAATTTCCATTACACATTCGATAATTCCTATTACATTCGGATACTGGCCCGACGGCCCAACTCCGACGGGATAGCGCTCTCATCTGAATGGAATTAAAAATGTCGATAATGTCAGTAATTATCGACATTTTTAATTCCTACATAACAATTCCTACATTATCGCAGAGAGAAAGAAATTCGCGACAATACTTTCTCGGCGATACTCGTACTTCGCGCGCGCGAGACGTCGAGGAACTATTGTCCACGCGCCTCGTTATCTGAAGCTTGCCGCGGTGCTGCTCGCTGCCATGACAATTGTTTTTGGCACGATGTCACACACCGCTCCACGTCTCGCTAGCCGATTGATATTTACTGTCGCTAAGAGATCTGAGAAATAAGATGCTTTTGCCTGCCTACCAAGTTTAGGCCTATCATTTCAGTTTGACCCAATCAATCTGCAACCAAATTTTTCCATCTCTCCGATTCAAATATACAAATAATCGCAATGACTTGTATTGTGCTAAGACACATCTGATTTTTATTATAAGTAGTATCATCAGAATCGATGCTTCTAGAATTAATTTTACCAATACTGTCAGAACAGACGCTTCTGAATTTTATTATAATCAGTACCGTCCGAATAGATGCTTCTGACTTAGTTTGCTA
>NW_011966896.1:62422-69401 GCF_000949405.1 Vollenhovia emeryi | reverse complement strand
ACATGAAAAAGTCACACACTTACAGACGTCTTGAAACGGCGGACACACATCACATGCGATAAAGTGTGTAATATTCACATAGTATCATCAAAACAAACGTTTTATTTACTGAGACGTGTTTTATCTCTATAATAAATATATTTGAAATATTATAGTTTACTTTTTAAATAATATTAAAAAAATGTTTTTATAATCTTTGAAATGGCAGTAGTTTATTGCCTTCTACATAATTTTTATAAAATGTTATCTCACACATGCACATTACATCCTCCCTGGAGTAATTTTCATTACAAGGATTGCCTCCTAAAGCTACAGTTGTGGCTCAGCGTACATTCCACAGTATGTGCTATCAGTTTGCGCTTGAACTTTTTCAAAAAATAATGTCACTGTAGCTTATTTTCGGATACCGAAGTTATATATAATTTTTCTCTTTGGCTATCAACTTATCGTATGTACAACCAACCAGGTAAACTGTCATACATGTGAAGTTTGGAGCCATCAAAATATTGTAAATACATTGCCAATGATTACTACAATGTTCTCCAATGATTTGTAAGCTATTGTGATTATCACTAGCCGTAATAAGATCCATGTCTAATGAATTTGTAACAATTAATGGTAATTATTCACTATAGGGGAGTCAGCTCCAATGACCTTGACCTTGACATATGTTGCCAAGGTTACCCTCCTGAGTAACGCTCAGAAGGTTTTAGCCGTCGCTCGTTGTTTGTTAAAAAGTTATTAAAAAAACAATGTCGACCAATTATACATATGTAATTTTCAGACACAAATATTAAAAATTTTGAAAAATGTTTTAAACAAAAGTTGTAGATCTCTTTAAAATATATGTTTTATGTCCTATTCGTTTTTACTCTACGAGTGATAGTTTTCGAGAAAAATGATGGACTCTAAATCTTATATCTGTCCTCTCATCTAAGCATGCGCTTTGTAGTACATACATATACGATTCCATATGGATTTGCGACTTTTCACGTGAGGCGAGGTCCACTCCACACCTCGGACATAGTGTGGGTAGGGTTATATCTTAACGAGGTGGAGCCCCCCCGTAGGGGGGGCGGAACGTACTGCCTCCATGCATGTACTTCCATGACGTACGACAGATGGGAGGAGAGATATAAAAGATTTAGAGTCCATCATTTTTTTCGAAAACTATTACTCGCACAGTAAAAATGAATAGGACATAAACTGTATATTTCAAAGAGATCTACAACTTTTGTTTAAAACATGTTTCAAAATTTTTAATATTTGTGTCTGAAAATTACATATAATTGGTCGATATTGTTTTTTAATAACTTTTTAACAAACAACGAGCGACGGCTAAAACCTTCTGAGCGTTACTCAGGAGGGTAACCTTGACAACATATGTCAAGGTCAAGGTCATCGGAGCTGACTCCCCTATAGTGAATATTTACCCAATTATACATATAATACTGTTAGAGAAGACGCTTTTAATTTTTATTGCAATTAGTACCGTCAAAATATCAAAAGAGATACTTCTAACATTTACAGTCAAGAATTAAAACGACCTAGGCTGGCAAATCTTTTTATTCAATAAAATTAAATTACGACGTTTTTCTCTGGGCTGGTGTATGACTAGACGTTTGTCTGTCGGTGTGCTGAGTGATGTACTATAATCGATCTCTTTATTTCGATGGATATATATTTATTTTTTATGTACTACGACACGTTTTCCTATCTTTTGCTGTAACAATTGATGGGTGTAACGTAAGATATACTTGAAAAGGACCAGTATTACTGGTCGAAACGTCGTAATTTAATTTTATTGAATGAAAAGATTTGCCAATCTGGTGTTTAGCAGCGACCTCTCTCGAAAAAGCCCGCAACTATTTCTACACGCCGTACTACTCTTTTTCTCATCTTCTAGATTTGGATTTCTGGACTTGCGTTTATTAGAAGTAATCTTTTTTCTTGGCTATTAATCTTAGTTCTAATTGCACGATATTTTTCTTATATGTTGTCCCTAGAGTATACTGGTCTCATTTTGTACATATTTATTGTAGAATTCTTGTATCAAGTAAATATTGTTGTCAAACCTACCACAAATTAGTAAAATTTTTAATTTTTTTTTGTTTTTGATATAAATTTGACCAGCATAGTCTAGATTTTGCTGCGTACTTTAATTCCGTAATAGAGTTTTGCATTTCTATAAAGCCAATTAAAAGATTACTTCTAACAAAGAATGTCAAGAAAACAGACGGCTTTAGGATCTCTTAATTAATACAGTAGATCATGCTTTGCTACTATCAAAATTGTGCCAATATAGAGCACTGCACAGTTTGCAAAGCTTACCTTTAGCAGATTTGACTATCTGGGACAACAGTTCCCAACATAATTAAAAATTGTTTTCATCATATTACTTTTTGACTCACTCTCGCATGTTATCTTTTATTGTCGTTTACTTTTGATGTATTTGTTTACTTTTTATTGTATTTTATTACATCCGACAGCCGCAAATGCGATATCGGTGTCTCACTATTCACGTTGCGTTTCCCTTACTTGGAAAGAAAAGACCATCATTTCGCGGTTTCCTCATTATGCGTTAATGGAACGTAAGCATGTTGCAAAATTCAGGCGTGGCTAGCGCAACGCGTAACCTCGTGATTCTCTAGAGAATCTTGTTATTATCGCTCCTGTACCCCTCTGCTCTTGCGCATCATGTATTCGAGTCTAAAAAAAACCAACGACGGCTCTGTTTTGTCGCAAACGCGGTTGCTAGCCAACAAGTTAATCATCACACGGAATCGATAATCCCGTAGCGATTGCACGGTTTTTGACGACATTGCACATACTGCAACCTCCCCCCCACCCGCCCCCCGAGTTTACGGGAAAAATAAAATTCACAATTATAAATTAATTAGAAATTTATTTTGATGTATTTTTGTCTCAAAGACTCTTTTAGTATCATCAACAAAAATTAGAAATTTACTTTTACATTAAAGACGTCTCTCCCTAACTGCTAGAGAGAAATAGACGCTTAGATTACGGTGAAGGCAAGACAGCTCCGATTCTCAAGGATTCTTCAGGGAATTTTGCTATAAAGGAGGCACTTTCTTCACTTTGACCTATAATAAAGTTAGCCTGCTTCGCTCCTTCCTCGCGTCTCTCCTTCCGCGTCTTTGCCATCCTGTTTCACGTCTGAGATACTTGAAAAATGTAAGTAGTAAGGTGTATAAAGTTTACCACGTGTGTTCACAAAGGGCAGAGAGTGCGATCCCTCGAGACGAAGAGTGAGAATATATCTTCTCTACTCCGTTTAATTAGGCGCGGCTTCTTCGCTCGCTCGTTTAACGGACGATTTCTCCGGGCCATTACGAAATGGCATAATTGTGATTATCTCACGCACGGGCCGCGGGTCGCCTTTAATAATACGCGAGCCTTGAGCGGCCGATGGGGGATGTAAATTACGTTCAGGTCGGAAAGCGGCCGCATGCGGCAACATTAACACATTCGGAAACCCGCGCCCATTAAACACGGGATACCACACCGCGGGACGCCACATATCCGGCTTGTATCAATCATTAATGAGAACCTTCTTGGCAAATACGCAGGGGTGGATACTTTCTTTAGCGCAAACTTAATAACGTAAGACTTCACTAATTCGTTCTTCAATCTGTTTAGTTTTCGTTGTATTTTAACCACACAATGTCTTTTTCATAGGATTCTTAATAATGTATTAGCGTTGGTCGTATCGAACCCGTCCGGAAATCGAGTGCCAATAAAGAAGAAGAAGAAGTATATTGGCGATAAAGTTCGAAATCGGAATCTCATTAGAGTTGGTTAGATTAAAGAGTAAAACTTTTTGTGAAGGCGTTCTTTGCGTTTAGCTTTATTACCTAATTTCGTATAACATCTTATATTCCTACCTTTTTATATTTTATGTTTGTTGCCGTAAGGTAGCCATTGATGTTTATTTATATTTGTCGTGATCGATTTTATAAGGTAAGAAGCCGAATAAGTAGGAAAGGAGATTCTATGCATTGCATCGTGATGATGAGAGTTAGGCTTATTAATTATAAGTTTTTAAACAATAAAATTTATAAAGGTCTAACGTGAAATCACAATTCGAAGGAATAAAGGATATAAGAGTCAAGGCAGGATGTTAGTATCTAATTGATTTTAATTTTTTAATTTATTGCGAAAAATTTACCTCAGCCAGGGTATTATAATTTTTTGTTTGACGCGATTGAACACGAAGTGCATTACTATAATCAGAGAGTAGAAGGCAAAGTAAAAATTACGTGAGTTTCAAGTCATAATATCAAAATGAAAATCTGAATACCAAAATACATGGTAGTAGATAGCGTACCTACTTCTCTTTTCATACCGTCCACCAACAGTTCTCAGCGTCAAGTCTTTTTATGAGAAATAGGTCACCGCTTGTATCGCGCTTTTGTGCAAAATTTGAACAAGCTACACTTTCGCTACGGTACAATGTTATCATGTTTCTTTTTCGAGCTTCTCTCGAATCAATTTTCGATCGATGATTATCCTCATAAAAGAATATCTCATGCCTAGTAATACGCGGACTTTCATAGCACAATTGTATTATAGAATTAAAAAATGTAATCTAGAGAACTTTTTGAGGACAAAAATAATTTTTGTAACAGTTTTTTTGCAACATTTATTTATGAAAAATATTTTTTAAGTTATTTTTGCTAAATTTTGTAGAAAGAACAACCGCAAAAAGGGTGCAAAAAATGCCCGTTTTTAGGTTTAAGCCTCGATTTTTCAAATAAATTTTATGTTAAATGATAGCTCATGATAAGACATTAATCACATAAAAATTTTACGATGAGCATACGATTGGTTTCAGAGATATAGAGGATCAAAGTGGTTACCACCTACTAAGAAAGTATGACACTATATCGACACTATAGCTTGAATTTTTGTTGAATTTTTTCGAAACTTAGTACCTATGGGTTCTTTGAGTTGCTGATTATGAAGCTAATGTTAGATTTTAAAAATTCAAGATGGCGAATCCAATATAAAAAAATTAATTTCTCCAAAAATGGTTGTCTTTCGAGTTGCTGATTACAAATTTTCCATCAGATTTTCGATACTAAACGACAATTTTTAAGTAAACAAAATACATTCTTTTGATTACGTTTTCATAAAAAATGTCAAATTCAAATTGATACGTTACATGGCGCATAACATAATAGCTTTACTTGCTGTATTTAGAAGCTTTTTCACCTGCTGAATTTGAATCTTGTCGTCATTAACTAGATAACATTTTGATCTTGTCTCCTTGGCTGGATAATTTTTTAATATCTTGCCTTCACTTATGATAAATCTGATGTAAAATTCGTAATCAGCAACCCGAAAGACGCTTAGATAGCAATTTTTTGAGAAATTAATTTTTTTATATTGGATCCGCCATCTTGAATTTTTAAAATCTGACATCAGATTCGTAATCAGCAACTCAAAGAACCCATAGGTACTGAGTTTCGAAAAAATTCAACGAAAATTCAAGCTATAGTGTCGATAGCGTCATACTTTCTTAGTAGGTGCCATGATGACCACTTTGACCCTCTATATCTCTGAAACCAATCGTATGCTCATCGTAAAATTTTTATGTGATTAATATCTTATCATGAGCTATCATTTGGCATAAAATTTATGTGAAAAATCGAGGACTCAAAAACGGACATTCTTTGCGGTTGTTCTTTCAACATTAAAATGTCCGCAGTAATAGACTCAACTTCTTCCACATACATATAGACATTTCGACACTTTCCGTGTATGTATTGTACATAAAAGTATGTCCTTTCAATTCTTCGCGAGTAAGATGAGCTTTATCAAGCATGAGATGTCGATAGTACGCAAAATAATACCCGTGCAATTTTTCTCTAGAAAAGAATCTCTGTTGAAGCTATTCCATTAGATACTTCTCTAGAGACTCTTCTCGCCGAGGTACTAAAGCACCTTGTTCTAGATATTATTTTCTTTCCCTTAGACGTCAAAATACATTTCCCAGATACTTTAGTATTCTATCAATTTAGTACATCACATAAAACTGTACTGATTACATGTACGATGTACATACATACAATATTGTTTAATAATAAAAATAATATCACAACACTTTCAAAACTTAGCTACCGATTACTACATTTATATATGATATTTAAACTTCTTTCCTTACTTTATGATAGAATTACTGAAATAACTTAAACAAATTTTAAATCTACGTAAAGTTAGCTTTTGTGCCAAAATATTGAGGTAGAATAAAGTCAAGATTGAAACTTTTAATCGGGAACAAATGAAGATAAAATAACTTGCATAATCCGTACTTTCGCAAAAAATTTATTTTTCAATCAATATTAAAAGAGAGTGAAAGAGAAAAAGGAGCCAGCAAAAGCGATGCAGATGTTAGCGTATATAACATAACTTTCGTGAGGTTCTGTGAACTAACAATAAAATGGAAATGTGATTGTTTCTGTTGTTAACGTCTTTCATTGTTGAACGAACAATTGAATATTTCAATACTTGAGATCGCTTATAATCGCAATTTTTAAGGGGATGCTGGAGTGGTTTGATTTACCGACAGAGTCGGATACCGTTTTTGCGTTTGTAAATCTTATTATTTGCATTTATGTACAAACTAATACCAGACCCAAGTGTAGAATGCATAGTTGAACATTTTCATATAAAAAACATTGAGATTTGAAGTCTAATTCGTATCGCATTATGTATTACAAATATTGCAATATATAATGCGATACGAATTAGACTTCAAACCTCAAGTTTTTTATATGAAAATGTTCTACTATGCATTCTACACTTGGGTCTGGTATTAGTTTGTACATAAATGCTACATAATTATTTTCATTTGTATCTATAATATATGACATATTGAGGTTACGTTTCTTTACAAATGCCCATTCTACACCTAGGGATGATCCTACTTGTGGCTCATCCGATACTCGCTTCTAGT